>NW_017671464.1:61868-149830 GCF_001879085.1 Nicotiana attenuata | reverse complement strand
CGTCACTATATTCGGGGGCTAAAGTACGCACTAGGTGAAAACGAGAGTCGCACGTAGCGACTATTATGTTAAGTCCGGGTAGTCTAGGACCCATAAGCATGCTCTAACGTGATATTCTAGTACGTGTTGATTAATTCGGATTTGTATGAACTAATTTGAGTATGAAGAATGAGACAGAGAATGACCCTTATCCCTGTTTGGTCTTTTAAAAGGAGAATACTTGGTATTTCTGTGTATGGCTACACCTCATATATACATTAATTGTTATTGTTGCTTGTTAATGAGCTTATTTTTATTTTGACCGCGTCGCACGGTGATTCGCAAGCGGGGGTATAGATGCATCTATGGTTCGAGCCGTTGACCCTTGGCAGTGCACAGTTTAATTTTGTGTTGGATCGGGTCGCACGTCCCATGGTGATTATTTGAGCATGATTTTGCTTAGAAATTCTTCAAGGGCTGAGTTACATATTTGCTTAGACTATAAACAAGCATCCTTGTTAGTGTTTGGGAAAGAAATGTTAACTCCATGATTATTAAATATAAATAACTTGAGATATCCATGCTTATTATAAACTTTTTCTCATATTAAATTGACCCTAGTAAGTATCAAGTCGACCTCTCGTCTCTACTTTCTTCGAAGATTAGACGGGTACTTAGTGGTACATATTATTTATGTACTCATACTACGCTTCTGTACTTAATTGTACAGGGTCTGAGGCAGGTGCATCTCACTACCAGTCGGCCGCGCACGTTTCCATCATATCAGACAGAGGCCCTCAGTTCACTTCCCATTTCTGGAGAGCCGTTCAGAGTGAGTTGGGGACCCGTGTAGAGCTTAGCACAACATTCCATCCTCAGACCGACGGGCAGTCGGAGCGGACAGTTCAGATTTTAGAGGATATGCTTAGAGCATGTGTGATTGACTTTGGAGGGCAATGGTATCAGTTCTTCGCCCTTGGCAGTAATTTGCATAATAAATAACAGCTATCAGTCCAGCATTGAGATGGCTCCATATGAGGCTCTATATGGTCGCTATTGTCGTTCTCCTATCGGATGGTTTTGGTCCTGGTGAGGCTATGTTGTATGGTACAGACTTGGTACAGGATGCCCTGGATAAGGTAAAGTTGATTCAGGAGAGGCTTCGCATAGCTCAGTCCAGACAGAAGAGTTACGCGGATCAGAAGGCGCGTGATGTATCATTTATGGTTGGCGAGAAGGTTCTCTTTAAAGTCTCGCCCATAAAGGGCATTATGAGGTTCGAGAAGAAGGGCAAGTTGAGTCCAAGGTTTATTGGCCCCTTCGAGGTGTTGAGGATGTTGCTATGAGCTTGCTCTACCACCCAGATTATCGGGAGTTCATCCGATTTTTCATGAGTCGATGCTTCAGAAGTTTCATGCCGACTTTTCCCATGCGTTAGACTTCAGTACTATTCAGCTGGATGAGAGCTTGGGCTATGAGGAGGATCCAGTTGCCATTATTGATAGGCAGGATTGCCAGTTGAGATCCAAGAGGATTTCTGTGGTAAAGGGCCAGTGGAGAGGCCAACCAGTCGAGGAGGCGACCTGGGAGTCCGAGGAGGACATGCGAAGCAGATATCCCCATTTATTCAGCAGCCCAGGTACTTTTCTATGACCGTTCGAGGACGAACGTTTGTTTAAGAGGTGGAGAATGTAATGACCTGCCTGGTCGTTTTGCCTTTTTGAACCCCGTTCCCTTAAATAAAACTACCTGCGCTTGCTTTAGCTAATTTACGACTTGCTGGGACGGTTGGTTCGGGATTTGGAAGTGTTTCGGGTGAAATATGCCCATTTGATTCCTTAGGATTTTCTTAAAAGATTAAGTTTGACTTTGGTCAACATTTTTAGCAAACGGACCCGGAGTCGTGATTTGACGGTCCTGGAGGGTCCGTAGGAAAATATGGGACCTTGGCATATGCCCAGTATCGAATTCCGAGGTCCCTAGCCCGAGTAGTGAATTTTTATTAGAAATTGTTAATTTGAAGTTTTAAGGATTTAAACAAACTAAGTAATCATTGATTTCCTAGGTATCGGGCTCGTATTATGGTTCCGAAGCCTGGTACAGGTCCGAAATATCATTTAAGACTTGCCCGTAAAATTTGGTATTGATTCGAGTAGATTTAGGGCGTTTTGGCCCGTTGGAGGAAAATTAAGAACTTAAAGTTCATAAATTTGATTCATTTGGTTTTAGGGGGGTGAATTCTAGATTTAGCGTTGTTTTGGGTGTTCCGAAGGTTCAAGTAGGTTTGTCTCGTGATTTTAGACTTGTCGGTATGTTCGGGCGGGGCCCAGGAGCCCCGTGCGTCAATCGGACGAGTCTCGAGTGAAGTGGAAATTATGAAAGAGGGATGAAGAACTACTGCTTCTGTCATAACCGCATCTGCGGTTCTTGGACCATAGATGCGGGACCGCAGATGCGGTTCTTTGATCGCAGAAGCGGCCCAGGGGGTCCCAAGCCAGGAATCGCAGATGCGGCTCCCAGGTCACAGATGCGGCTCCCAGACAGCATATGCGGCTCCCAGACCGCAGATGCGGCCCCAGCCTGCCCTCCCCCTTTTCGCAGATGGGGTTGAAATCTCACAGATGCGGGACCGCAGATGCGGTCCCTTTACCGCAGAAGCGGAAATCACTGAACTAGTGAGGTTCATTAAAGACGGGTTCTAAGTGATTTTTTTTACATTTTCACTCTTCCTTTGGGCGATTTGGGAGCTTTAGAGAGAAGGTCTTCACTTAGCATCAAGAGGTAAGTTTGTTCCATCCATCCTTAGTTTAATACTTGCATTTTAGGTAGATTAAACACTAGAACTTAGGCAAAATCAAAGGGGTTAGAGCTAAACCTAGGGTTTTGCTAAAACTTGAATTTAACCATGAAATTTGTTATGGAATTAATTAAAAATCATATATTATTGATCCTTAGGTTGTAGAGAACAACTTCCTTCGGAAAATGTCGGAATCCGGGCACGTGGGCCCGGGGTCGGATTTTAGAAAACCTGTGTTAATGGTTGGAAAATTTCTTCAATAGCTAGAATTCGATCCTATGAGCCTATATTAACTAGTTCCTACTTCGTTTAACTAGTTTGGGATCGTTCGGCTCCGAATTGAGGGCGTGGACTTGTTCATGGCATTTGGAGTGCACTTTGGAGCGAGGTGACTCTCCTTTCTAACCTTGTAAGAGGGAATTGTCCCCATAGGTATAACAATTGAATTAATTGTCATTATATTCGGGGGCTACGTACGCACTAGGTGACGAGAGTCCGTACGTAGTGACTATTATGTTAAGTCCGGGTAGTCTAGGACCCATAAGCATGCTCTACGTGATATTCTAGTACGTGTAGATTAACTCGGATTTGTATGAACCATTTTGAGTAAGAAGAATGAGATTAGAGAATGACCCTTATCATGTTTGGTCTTTTAAAGACAAATACTTGGTTTTTCTATGTATGGCTACTCCTCATATATATATTAATTGTTAATGTTGCTTTTTAATGAGCTTATTTTCTATTTGACCGCGTTACATGGATGATTCGCGAGCTGGGTAATAGATGCATCTATGGTTCGAGCCGTTCGTCCCTCGGCAGTGCACAGTTTATTTTATGTTGGATCGGGCCTTACGTCCCACGGTGATTATTTGCGCATGTTTTGCTTAGAAATCCTTCAAGGGCTAAGTTACATATTTGCTTAGACTACAGACAAGCATCCTTGTTAGTGTTTGGGAAAGAACTGTTACTCCATGATATTAAATGTAAATAACTTGAGATATCCATGCTTATTATAAACTCTTCTCATATTAATTGACCCTAGTAAGTATCGAGTCGCCCTCTCGTCTCTAGTTCTTCGAGTTTAGACGGGATACTTACTGCGTACATATTGTTTATGTACTCATACTACGCTTCTGTACTTAATTATACAGGGTCTGAGGCTGGTACATCTGAGTACCAGTCGGGCGCGCACCACTGAGCAAATTTGATACTCCTACGGTGAGCTTCTTTCCTTTCCGTGCCGTGCAGCAGCTTGAAGGAGTTTTCTTATGTATTTATGTTGTCTATTCTGTTCAGACAGTAGGGTAGTGTATTTTTTTGTACATTGTACTAGTTGCGCACTACTTGTGACACCAGGTCTTGGCACACACATTAGTAGACGTTATTATTTTGGGGTTGTATGATTATCATGATCTTTATCATCATTTCTAATCTCTTTCCAACTTAAAGAATTATTTCAACTGTTTTGGGGTTAAAGTGATCGAAAGCTTAATTTCAATTTTTTCGCGTTGGCTTGCCCAGTGATGGCGTTGGGCGTATTACGATAATGGGTCGTGACAGGAATTGTCATCTGCGATGTAGTGTCGTCGTCCTCGATTGTATGTGTTAAGTTTTCCGGTGTTATGGTTTTCTGCAATTCGCCTTTGGGGTAAGATATTTTGAAATAATATTGGAGAAATGACTGCTAGATATCGCGGGTTGCGGTGGTTCGGGATCGAATCGGTGTTACTAATGTTGACGGCTCGAGAAAAATGATCTCTGGAAAGGTTTAAAGTTAGTAGCGATTTGTGGGTTCAAGTGTTACGAACATAGATTTTATTTAAGGCAACAACTGAGCAGCAAAGGATGAGGAAAGACATGTGGGGAGTGTAAGGCAGTGGTTAAAATTTCTAGAAGGCTAGGTATAAGAAGCAAAGGTCGAGTAGTCGATCAAAGGCATGGGTTCCGCCAAAGTGGGAGAGTGGCGGAGTTGCATATGGGCTTTGTGGTAGGCTGACCACGCACCTTGAGGAGAGTTTGTAATGATTTGGGAATTTTAGAGATTGGTGATTGGGGCCTACGAACTTTATTTGAAGCATGAGCTATTATGCGACAGGAGATTTGATATAACGGAATGGAGCTGCTTGAAATGAAGAAGGATACAACATAACTTTGAATTGGAAAGATATTTCCGCACGTCTAATCGATGTCCACGAGGGGTCAATGGACTTGTGCATCTAGAGAGCGAGCTCAGACTCATGATGGGTTATTGATGTCGTAGTGATTGTACCCAGTGCAGCAGCGTTGGAAGATGTAGGAAAGTGACTTCCACAGGTGGGTTATTCCCTGTGAGTGTTGATACCCAATTTTTTTTTGTATATTTTAATGTGAAAAATACCTTCAAAATAGCATGTATATGCATATATAAGTATGTCCCAATGTTTTATCATTTTTCCTTAATTTTTAAAAGATTTTTAAATCAATTTATTACCCTATTTTATCAAGAAAAACCCAATAATTATTTTCAAAATTATCATTTTGGTAATACATTTATTTGACTCTCATATTTATACTAAAATATAGCTAATATAATTTTTGTATATTTTTTACAAATTTATTTAGTATTTTTAAAGCCAAATTGCATATAATTGCAATATTAGCCTCTTTTAAGATCTAATTGTGTTTATATTTATAAAATTAACTCCAGTATTTTTAATTTGATAATTACATAATATTAATTCTTGTAGTACCTTTAATTTCTTTTCAGAAATTATTCTACTATTTTTATAAAATAAAAAGGAAAAATGGCTATTTAAATGTTAGCCCCGTTCATTTCAATTTTAGCCTTATTTGAACCCCCCAATTGGACCCAATTTCTAACCCAATTACCCAGTCCAAATCCTAATCTACCCGACCCACAACCCAATTAAATAAACCACCTGGATTCCCTTTTAATCCCAATCGTTGATCACCTAGATCAACGGCTCACATCAGCCCTTTCCATTTTTAATTCCCAACTATTCCCAACTACCCCAAAACCTAATTACTTCTCGCCTGTAGCCGCCTTTGAATCCCCCCTTTCTCCCAGTTCTCTCTCAAGCTCCTAGCCGCCGCCCTCAACCACCACCTGAAAAGCTCCCAAATCCATGGCTTCCAAAGCCATAAGAAGCCTATATCCACCTCCCTTGGTTTCTATGTGTTCGAGTTCTATGGTTTTCAAGACCAGACTTGAAGAAGTTGGGTTCAGACCTCGGATGCTTTCAGTTCCATGACTGTTTCCGGTCATCTTTGACCTTGCTCCGGCGAGCCATGGCTATTCAAGCCTGACTCGTGGCTTCTCCTGCTTAGACCGATGTTTTTCCAAGCCTTTCTCAACATCTGGGGTTCTTCTGAAACCCTAAACCTTTGAGGTTCTTCCGATTGTTTTAGATCTATTTTAGATCTGTGTTTACTATAAGCTTGTGAAAGTTTTCTCAAGATTTCTTTCAAAACTGTACTTTCAGAACCTTTATCTTTTCCGATTTAGGGTTTTTGTTAAGTTATTTCGAAGCTTTTTGATTTTTAAAATGTTCTACTGTGTTTCTTTATGTTGTTCTTCTACTGTGTTTCCTTACGTTGTTCTTCTACTGTGTTTCCTTATGTTGTTCTTCTACTGTGTTTCTTTATGTTGTTCTTCTACTGTGTTTCTTTATGTTGATCTTCTACTAAAGTGTGCATGTTAAAAGTCTTACTTCCTTTTTGATATTTTCTGAATTTATTTTGTTAGTGTTCTGACTGATTTACGTGTCTTTCATCTCCGTACCCGATTGATGGTGAAAACCCTAAATTTTGGGGTTCATTCGGGTTCTGAAATTATTTGCTATGTGATTTACTTGCTAGTCATGCTCTGAATTCGACTGGTTTCAAAACCCTAATTTATTTGGACCTATTCGAGTCACTGAAGTTGCTTCATCTGTTGCTCGGCTGAATTTCAAAATCTTTTGTTTCTTTATGTGATTTTGTCTTCCTGCTAAACTCTTCTATAAGGTCTTTTCACTTGACCTCTTTGCATGATATTTGATAGTCTCCCTTTTCTCTATTACTAAGTTACCAAAATTGACCCATGTGACTACCATGTTTTCGATAGTCCCCTACATACTGATTTTGTGATTGCATGACACTTCTCTTTGTCATAGGTTCAGCCTTGCATGCCTAATGTTTATGCACCCTTTTATATGCTAAATTTCCCTCTAAAATGACCTTCAATTTTGGACTAATTTCGAACCTCCTTGTGTAATTCCGATTGCACTCGTGTAATTGATTCTTGCCTTATTTTTACAGATTTCCCTGTTTCTTGCATTGATTTGAAAACTTCAGACTTTCGATTCTCTTGTCTTTAACTTGGTTTATTCATGGGAACCCATGTTACTCTCCTTAAGTCAGTGATTTTGAAATCCTTCTCCTTGATTTGCTATGTATTGACTTTTGATTCTGCAACCATACTTTGTTTTCTTACCTTATTTGGTTAACTGAGTATTTCAAAGATTCTTCCCTTAATTAAACCCCTATGTACTTACCCCTAGTGGCCTATTCTATACACAGTGTTCTACTCGATTTCTTTCCTTAAATGATTTCTGCCCATTACCGTTTCAATTTAACTCCTTAATTAAAGGAAGTCTTATAATGATTTGATTTTAATTGTTACATAGTTCCATAATTATTTTCTTTCCTTCTACTTTTTCAAACTATAAATACCCTGGATCTTTCATTAATATAGACACACACGAACACTCTTAGTTCTAAAATCACTTACAGTCAAAATATTCTCTCCTGCTTTACTACTTCTATTGTGGCCAGCCTTCAAAGTCCTGTTACCTGCTTTTACTGCATTTTTGCTTCTTTGAACCGGTATGTTCTAATTAAGATTCCAGCATCACAACAATGTGTTTACTTAATGCTTTTCCCTTCTTGTCTGCCTGTGTCTAGTTCAGTACTTATTCTAGCATGCTATAATTTCCTTATGCCTATTCTGAATCTATTATGCATCTTAAACCCCTACCCTAATGTGTTCAATGCTTTTGGTTTGTTTGAGGCATGACAGTATTGCATATTACTGCCCATGACTCAAGCTTGATCCCTGGGATCCTAACCTCTCTGTTTCTCTGCTATTGTGTGTTCTGGTGGGCTTATAGGCATGCCAACATCTTCTATTGCTGTGCATGCCCAAAGCTTACCCTTGCCTAAGCATATGCTCTTTATAATTTCCCAACCCCCCTAAATCCCTTTGTATGTAATTATCCACTTGTTTGTGGCTCCTTCCCTCTCCTCTTTCCTTCTTTTTTGCTTCCTTAGTTCTTAAAGTTCTATTTCTGCACTTGCACTCTCTCTTAGACTTAAGATCCGCCCCCCCTCTTGTAAGCCTTGCCTTGGGACCCTTTGAGCTCCCTCTAAACTTGGACACTTGAGGGATGGCATTTCCACACTGCACTTGTCCCTATTCTGGTAATACAATTTGGATGGGAGCATTGCTCGGAGTCCCATAGAGGCTCTTAGGGAACTTTGACACACTCAAATTGGAGAACGACTTTGGATTGGTGGTCTTTTGAGTTGGTCTATCTCATAATTCAGACAGGAAGTCAAGAATCAGACCTTCTATGATTGTAATTATTTTCTTTGTATTTTGTGATGTATTTGTCACTCTGGTTTTTAGTAATTTGTAAAGAATACTTAGGGTTTGCTAGTGAAACAGGGTTGGGGTAACTATGCATGCAAAAGGTAGAAATCATGCCTATAGGATTGTTCTAATTCTTCATATTCAACTACATATAGAAATCATGCCTATAGGACTGTTCTAATTCTGCATATTCAACTACATATAGAAATCATGCCTATTGGAATGTTCTAATTCTGCATATTCAACAACAATATAGAAATCATGCCTATAGGACTGTTATAATTCTGCATATTCAACTTCACCTAGAAACCATGCCTATAGGATTGTTCTAACGTCCTTCCGCGTAATTCAAACTGCATTTAGATACCATGTTTATAAGGCTTAAAACAAGTTCCGCATTTAGAAACCATGTTCATAAGGTTTAAAACAAGTTCTGCATTTAGATACCATGTCTGTAAGGGTCAAAACAAGTTTTGCATTCAGATACCATGTCTATAAGTGTCTAAAATCAGCAACGTGTAGAAAACATGCCTATAGGATCTTCTAAATGAATCTGATTTGCTTCACCCAATGACAGACGTAAAATCAGTAATAATATATACTATCACCTGCAGAACTTGTAATCAATTTGTTTAATGTTGCGTCTCTTTTGATAATCTAAGTCCCTCGCTTAACAATTTTAACAAGCATGCATTTTCATGATTTCAAACAATTCATTTTGAGCTTTACTGTCTTACCACCTTCTGAATTCAGTAGATAACATGTCTATAGGATCCCGTCTGAGCACTTAGGAAAGCCTTAGAGTAATAATTTAAAACCGAGTCAGCTTCTGTTAATTATTACAACAAGCAAGCAGTCCTAATTTGTGCTTCTTATCTGAATTATGTAATAAACCAATCTGCCCCAACTTTTAAACTCCCTCGTATTTAATTCTAATCAGACCTAAGCAGTACGTGCAAGACATGCTATTATGTGCTTTTTTCTGTCCAAGGAGGTATTGTTGAGCCTTATATGTTTATATGTCTCCCCAAATATGCTATATGTGTTTTTGTATGTCGCCTTAGAATTTTACCTTTGAAACCCCAAATAAACCTAATATCCCTCCCTTTAGGATTAGTTGTCCTAAGTGCCTCCGGGACTAATAGGAATGGGACGTGTAATAGCATGCAATAAGTAATCGAGACCAATCCGCGTTTTAAATACCTTGACGGGGTGGGAAAGGTAGATATGGATATGATGACCACGCGATAATGTCACGTGTAGCCCCTCATTGAGGAGTGATTACTGAACATTATGTGGGGTGATCCATATTTTTAATAAACCTAGGACCCCCCCCCCCCCCTTTTCTTTATTCCTTACTCTTTTAGCATTGTAACTCTTTATTTTTAAAATTAGCCTTTCTAATTGTTCTTTCAAACTTTGTTTACTTTCAAACCATTATGTGTTGAAATCCCCTCTTATTTGAGCCTTATTTGTTTATATGTTAATTGTAGCTCAATTCCCAATAATTGTCTGGCCGGGAACCACACTAGTGGATTCGTAGGGGTGCCTAACACCTTCCCTTAGAATAATTTCAAGCCCTTACCCTATCTGTGGTTATTCAAATCAAACTCATTTTTTGGGTGTCCTAATGCACCCTAATCATTAGGTGGCGACTCTTCAAAATGCAAAACCAGTTCCCAAAAGGAACGAGTTGCTCCTCTAAATGTCACAAACCCGATTTTCGCTGAGGAAAAAGGGGGCGTGACAGCATGGCGACTCTGCTGGGGATTTTTATAGGCTTTTACCATTTCAGGCTATTATTGTGAATTTATGCTTCTTTATGCACAATTATTTGTTTATTTCTTTTAAGCATTTAATTTACTTTTCAACTACAAAACCGACTTGTCTTTTGTTGCTTTCCTTTTTGCTTTCCATTACTACTGCTTTAAATTATGAAAAACTGCTGTATTTACTGCTTTCTTAACGTGCAAATACGTGACAACATGTCTTTAATTATTGCATAATTATGCTCAATATCATATTCCACTCGTGCCAAACAAATACCATAGCAACACTTATAATGAGTTATTGCGCTCTTCCTATATCATTACCCCCTAAATTCGGAAAGGCATATTTGCGGTAAAACTAGTCGATCAATAGTGTCGTCGATAGTTCTGAGCCTTCCCCCTTGAGTTGTCCGCTCAAGGGTACCAGTCTAAAACCCCATAGAAACCCCACTCTGCTTAACTGTGCATGCATCATGGTCAAACCTCGCCGAGTCAGTTATGTTGTCCGTGTAATGACTCTTTAAGATAGCCTTGTCCAATGTCCATTGGGTTTCCCTAAAACCCAAACGGACATCATCACGTTCTGTGCATTTATTTGGAGAACTAAATTCTTTTATGCCAATTATTGATGTTAAATAGTCGAGTCCGATGGGGGTAGGTTCTAACCCTTCTATCTTGCAGATAATGAGACACGAAATCCCCAGATTCGCCATGGTTACCAACATCCACCCAAGACTGCTATGCTGGTGGAAAGATCTTCATTCCAGTGACCAGACCCTCGTCCGAAAATAACTAGGGAATCTACCCTCCCTCCTAGAAATCCAACCCAACAACAAGATCATAGAAGCTGCTACTCTATTTTGGGTTTGTGAAAGGTCCGTCTTCCGCTTCGGGGAAAGTGAGATGACACCCTTGCTGGAGGAAATAAGAGGATTAGCCGGTTTGGTATGGGAAACTCCAGGTTTATTGATGCTTGAGAATTGCAAGGGTAGGGGTTTCCTCAAAATGATGGGTCTGAAGAAGAATCCAGAACTGACATGCCTCAAAGAATCCTATATCCTCTTTGACTATTTGTACGAGAGGTATGGTCACAGCACATACAACCGTACCTATCCTGATGAGTTTGCCATCACCTCATTAGGGCATATTCATCGTAGGGTCTTCGTATTCATGTTCTATTTTTTGGGGTTGATTGTGTTTCCAATGAAGAAAGCAAGAATCCACATCCGACTAGCCATGGTCTCTAAAACCTTAATGGAAGGAATTGGGGGGCAACCATTCAGCATTGTGCCCATGATCATCGTGGAAATATATCGAGCCCTACAGAAGTGTCAACGAGGAGCTAGTCACTTTGAAGGTTGCAATTTGCTACTTCAACTGTGGCTCGTAGAGCATCCACAAAAGGGTGAATACCGACAAGAGATTCAACGAAGGGACTAGGATGATCACATCGCTTTCCATCACCCAAAGCAAATGAATTATATCCCTGATATGTTTGCTCAGCCGGAGGATGACAAAGGATGGTTCGAGCTATTTGATAATTTGACCGAGGAGCAAGTACAATGGATGTTCGAATGGTTTCCCACTGAAGAATTCATGGACAGATCCCGAGATGCACCTTTTCTGGTATTGATCGGTCTGAGAGGAACATACCCTAACGTCCTTCTCCGAGTTATGAGGTAAGCTGGTAGGAAGCAGGTTGCCAGAGTCGACAAGATGAGTCACTTCCGGGCTGACTTCCAGGATGGTGAAAGCCCTTCCAAGTGCCAAGCTCAGCATATGTGGCACTGCAAGATCGTCACGGGGAAAGATACCATCGAACCAGATAGATACCACGCTGGTTGTACTCCGTACTATTCCAGGTGGTTGGAGGATAATCATATTGTTCGGGGTCACAGGATCGTAGATGAAAAGGCCGAGGCACAAACCAAATACAATCAACTACGCAAGAGAATCCGGGAGTGCGAAAGTGAGCACCGTGAGATACAAGAATCCAATCAAAAGTTAATTGAGGAATGGAAGGACATGGCCGTCAATTCCAACAAGCGACTAGGATACCTGGAGCGAGGCATAGTGGAGCTGGAAAGAAGGTTTCTCAAAAGGGTCGAAGACTATCAGAATACTGGGGGGAACGAAGGCGGACATCTAGCCAGAGCCTACCTACTGCTGGGACGTCGCTAGTTGGGAAAGTTGTTCGATGGAGCCAGGGATGCCGAATCTGGGGAAGGACCTTCTGGGACCAAATAGATAGGAGTTTCTTCTTTTGAAATGTATTATGGCTAATTGCCACTAGAAACTTTATTTTTCCTGTTATTTAGTGTCGATTTGGGATTCGTCTACCTTTTATCAATAAAATGAGGCATTTAGCATTCCAAGTTCTCCAAATTAACTTGTCGCCAGGCCTACCTCGGGCACAAAGAGGTCCCCAAATTTGGACACGCTTTACATTCTGCACTATGTGTTTAAATATTGCAATATTTTTTTATGATCCTCACTAACTTGTTACCTTTTCGTTTTTACTTTTGTTTATTGTTCCCCCCAAAGGTTAGTTCGTGAACTCTGGCAACATCATCCTATTTCACAAGATCATGGGGCCCTCCACCCACTCCTCCTCTTAGTCCCGTCAAAAACAAGAACAAAGGGAAGATGGAAGATTTGAACAACTCCAGAAAGGAAAACTAAACTGAGCGGGTAGAGGTCACTCATGGTCACGGTACTGTGGTTCCCAAGGAAAATGCATCTCAACCGGAACAAAAGCTGCTGAAATTTCAGGAAGAACTTGACCAGGTTCGGAATCTGGCCAATCTGCATTTTCCCTCACCACGCCAGATGTTAATTTCCCAAATACTCAGAACCCTACACCTCCACAAAACATCCCAAAGCAACACAACCATCCTGCTCCTCACCACCACTGCAACACCTGCCATACTTCCAACAATACCTCGCTGCTCATCCAGGAACCACAAAACTCCACAAATGACCACTGCCACGCCCACCATAACACCCCTATCTACGCGGAGACTATGCCGCACTCCACCCAACCCATATAAAGCATTCCTGAGTCTGATGATAAAGATTTGCTTATCAAAAACCTGGCTGAAGAACTTAAGAAATTGACTAGCTGGATCCAGGGTGTTGAAGGAAATAAGGGAATTGAAGGGTTGAATTATGAAGATCTCTGCATACAGCCCGATGTCGAACTGCCCTCGGGGTACAAACCTCCTATGTTCGAAATGTTTGATGGAACAGGAGATCCAAGGGTCCATTTGAGAACGTACTATGACAAGCTGGTCGGAGTAGGAAAGGACGAGAAAATCCGTAGGAAGCTTTTCATGAGGAGCTTTAAGGGAGATGCTTTATCTTGGTACATTAGCCAAGACCTAAAGAAGTGGTTGAACTGGGTAAGCATGGCGTCCGACTTTATGGACAGGTTTAGGTTCAACACGGAGAATGCGTCGGATGTGTTCTACATTCAATAGCTAAAGAAGAAGCCCACATAAACATTCCACGAGTATGCTACTCGCTGGAGGTCCGAAGCTACTAAGGTTAGAACTACCTTAGAAGAAGAACAAATGAACAAATTCTTCGTTCAGGCTCAAGACCCATAGTAATATGAAAGGCTGATGATGATCGAAGGCCATAAATCTTCTGACATTATCAAGCTGGGAGAAAGGATCGAAGAGGGCATCAAAAACGGCATGGTTACAAACTTCAAGGCCTTGCAAGCTACAAATAAGGCCTTAAAGTCAGGAGGTGTGTCCAAGAAAAGGGACGTAAGAGCCGTAATGGTTGCACAAAGAACCAAATCTCCCATCAAATACCAAACCTACCCAATGCCGCCACTCACATATCATCCTACTCCAAACTACCAAGCACCCTCACCCTCTTACCAAACTCCACCACCCACTTATCAACCACCTCCCACATATCAGCCTGCTTCACCCAAACATTCCCAACCTGCACATGTTTACCAAGCCAACAATACTCAACCAGGCCACTATCAATCCCCCCTACACGCCAAAACTTTGCTAGACCTCGACCAAACTTTGACCGAAGACCTCCAAAATAATATACGACTATTGCTGAACCTATCGACCAGTTGTATGAAAGACTTAAAGCTGCTGGTTATGTCGCCCCTAACCGTGCAACCCCTGAGAACCCTTCTTAGTGGGTTAACCCAAATAAATCCTGTGCATACCATTCCGGCATGAAAGGAGACACCATTGACGAATGCCGTTCTCTAAAGGATAAGATCCAGACTTTAATTGATAACAAGGTTATTGTGGCAAAGGAACCTGCTCGAAATGTCCGCAGTAACCCTCTACCGGACAACAGGGAGGAGCGTTCACATGACTGAAATAGAGGATGATTGGGATTCCAAGGGATCGATCGGTTTGATCACAGAAGGTGACGACCCAAAGAACCAATAGTCACCCTTAATCCGATCGCAGTCCAACTTCAGCCCTCTAGGGGCATCGAGGTAAATGTGTCTATGCTACTTGAGTTTGATGCATCATCATCAGAAAAAATGCCAGCGCCAATTATGGTCGAGTTCTTGTCTCCAGCAAAGGCATCTACACCATTCAAAGTTGCAGTTTTACTGCCCAAGGTGCATGCTCTGTTCGGAGTAAAGATATCCACGCCAATTCCAGTGGCGATGATAGCCATGACACCATTCCATACAAAGGCTATACCATGGGACTACCCGTTCGAGGCAAGAAGGAAAGGTAAGGTTATGTTCGGAGAGGCTATTGCGGCACAGGGTATGACGAGAACTGGTAGAGTTTATACCCCCGGAACATCTGGCTGAGTCGAGCAAGCAGGCTTCTTGCCAGCCAACCATCACCGAGACCGAGCCAGATGATCAATGGAGAAAGATACAGGCCAAGGAATACTCGATAGTTGACTAGCTGAACAAAATACCGGCAGAAATTTCTATCCTTGCTTTGCTACAAAATTCTGATGCACACAAGAATGCCTTGTTAAGGGTCCTGAGTGAAGCATATGTGCCAAACAACATCACCGGCGGAGAGATGGCTAACATGGTATGACATGTATTAGAAAGTCACAAGATCACTTTTCATGATGATGAGCTGCCACCGGAAGGGTTGAGTCACAACAAGGCATTGCACATCACCGTGCAATGCGAAGAATATTTTATCACCGGAGTCCTGATTGATGGGGGATCCAACCTCAACATTTGTCTGCTGGTAACACTCAGGACATTGGGTAAGGGACTGCACGAGATCAAGGACTGGGCCATTAACGTAAAAGCTTTCGACGGCTCCCAAAGGTCCACCATTGGGGAAATTAGTCTGTGTTTGCAAATGGGGCCTACTAGGTTCGATGTGGATTTTCAAGTGATAGACGTGCCGGCGTCTTACTATCTGTCATTGGGGCGACCTTGGATTCATGATGCTGGGGTCGTAGCATCAACACTACATTAGGCAATGGAGTTTGAGTTGAATCACCAAGATGTGATCATTCACGGCGACGGTAGCAATCCCATATACAGTCGCCAGACGGTCCGGGCAATAGGAGGCAGAAGAAAGATAGGTGGGGAGACCTATCACCACATCGAGCGGGTCAACGCCGTTGACAAGGACAAATGGCGGGACAACAAAATTGAGAGCATATTGAACTGGAGCCGATACGAACCTGGCAAGGGGCTCGGCAAGAACCTCCAAGGAATCGCTAAGCCTATAAAACTCAAGAAACATGGCACCACCTTCGGTCTAGATTATATGAGTATACCTGAGTAGAATTCAACAACTGGTCGCCACCATGGCGCGGTCCTTACTATCCGGTGGAGCAGCCAATACCATATTTGGAACAGACTTTCCAGCCGGCCGATATTATCTATGGGTCAGAAGAAGAGGAAGCACTGGCAGCGGTGAAGAATTCGTTCTAAGAAGATGATGATATGGATTGTTGTGTCGTTCTCGAGGAGGAGGGGGAGGAAGACCCTTTCATACAAGCCATGATTGGAGGAGCATACCTCAACAATTGGACCCTCAGAACCACAAGAGCCCGGCGAGCCTCGGGGTAGCAAGGCTGAACAAGCATCATGCACTATCTTTTATTTTTACTAGTTTTTTCTTTCGCATTTTAAATTTCCGCAATAAGATCTTCAATGTTCAAAACAGTTATGGAATTTATCAAAGCATTTCAATTTTCCTTATAAATAAAAACTCTTATTATTTTCTCTCATTACTCTACTTATACAACATTGCTATTACTTATCTTGATGAAGCGGTGATTGTGACGTGCAACGAGACAATGCAACAAACGGATATAGATTCAGAGGAAGATGACATACCGCAGGAGATTGTTAAAGAAGTTGAGAATTTTAAAAAAATAAACCTAAGTCCATCCTGGACGAGATCGAAATTGTTAACCTGGGGGACGAAGATAATATCAAAGAAACACGAATCAGCGTTCACTTATCATCATCAGAAAAGAGGGAATACACAGAATTTCTAAGAGAATATGAGGACATATTCGCATGGTCGTACGATGACATGGAGGGTCTGAGTACATCTATTGTGGCTCAAAAACTGCCAACTAATCCGACATGTCCGCCAGTAAAGCAGAAGCGCAGAAAGTTCAAACCGGATATGAGACTGAAAATCAAGCGAGAAGTCACCAAGCAGGTCAAAGCCAAGGTCCTCAGGGTAGTGGAATACCCAACGTGGTTAGCCAATATCGTGCCAGTACAAAAGAATGACGGGAAGGTTAGAGTCTGTGTCGACTACCGGGATCTCAATCGGGCCAGTCCGAAAGACAACTTCCCCTTGCCAAATATCCACATCCTGATTGACAATTGCACCAAGCATGAATTACAATCATTTGTGGATTGTTTCGCCGGTTACCACCAGATTTGGATGGATGAAGAAGATGCTGAGGAAACGGCTTTCATTACGCCGTGGGGAATGTACTGCTACAAGATGATGTCGTTCGGGTTAAAGAATGCAGGGGCCACCTACATGAGGTCTATGACCACCATTTTTCATGATATGATACACAAGGAGATCGAGGTGTACGTAGATGATGTTATCATGAAGTCCAAGAAGGCCGCTGATCACATGGAAGATTTGAGGAAGTTTTTCAATGATTGCAAAGGTACAGCCTAAAACTGGGTCTCGCAAAGTGTGCTTTTGGGGTTCTTGCTGGAAAATTACTTGGGTTCATTTTGAGTCGCCGAGGAATAGAACTGGATCCATCAATGGCCAAAGCTATCCAAGAATTGCCACCGCCAAAGAATAAGAAGGACGTGATGAGTTTCTTTGGAAGACTCAACTATATCAGCCGGTTCATAGCACAGTCTACAGTCATCTGTGAGCCAATATTTATGATGCTAAAGAAGGATGCCGCTACCAAATGGACTGATGACTGCCAAAAATCTTTCGACAGAATCAAGGAATACCTATCAACACCACCGCCCGAGCCGGGTAGACCTTTACTACTCTACATCGCAGTATTAGATGGTGCCTTTGGCTGCGTCCTGGGGTAGCATGATGAAACGAGGAGGAAAGAGCAGGCCATTTACTATCTCAGCAAGAAGTTCACCCCGTACGAGGCCCGGTATTCTCTATTAGAGCATACCTGTTGTGCTCTGACTTGGGTGGCCCAGAAGCTGAGGCATTACTTCTGTGCCTATACTACATATCTCATATCAAGGATGGATCCTCTAAAGTACATCTTTCAGAAGCCCATGCCCATTGGCAAGCTAGCCAAGTGGCAAATCCTGTTGAGTGAATTTGACAGTGTCTACGTGACTCAAAAGGAAATGAAGGGACAGACACTAGCAGATCACCTTGCGGAAAATCCTGTAGATAGAGAATACGAACCCCTAAAGACGTATTTTCCTGACGAGGAAGTGCCATTTGTAGGAGAAGACATTGCAGAATCCTATGACGGCTGGAGATTGTTTTTCGATGGAGCAGAAAATTTCAAAGGAGTTGGCATAGGAACGGTCCTAGTATTTGAAACCGGTCAGCATTATTCGGTGTCTGCCAAACTCAGGTTCCCGTGCACCAACAATATGGCCGAGTATGAAGCCTGCATCCTAGGGCTCAAGATGGCCATTGACATGAACGTTCAGGAGTTGCTAGTGATTGGAGACTCATACATAGTCATACATCAGGTCCGAGAAGAATGGGCAACCAAGAACTCTAAGATACTCCCGTATCTGCATCACGTACAGGAGTTGAGAAAGAGGTTAACAAAGACATAATTCTAGCATGTTCCCAGAATCCAGAATGAATTCGTCGATGCATTGGCTACCTTGTCATCTATGATACAACATCCAGACAAAAACATCATTGATCCCATTCCAGTAAAGATACATGATCAGCCGGCTTACTGTGCACATGTTGAGGAAGAAGCAGACGGAAAACGTTGGTTTTAGGATATCAAGGAATATTTGGCAAAAGGAGAATACCCAGAACATAAATCCTATTCAGAAACGCACACTTCGGAGGCTATCCAGTAATTTCTTCCACAGTGGAGGAATCCTGTATAGGAGGACTCCTGATTTCCTACTCATGTGTGTCGACGCAAAGGAAACATCCAAACTGTTAGAAGAAATCCACGTCGGGACGTACGGTCCCCATATGAACGGTTTTGTCTTAGCCAAGAAGATACTCTGGGTTGGTTACTTTTGGATGACTATGGAAACAGACTGCATCCTGTAAGTCCGGAAATGTCACCGCTGTCAGATACTTGAAGACATGATAAAGGTACCTCCCAATGTGCTTAATGCAACAAGCTCACTATGGCCTTTCGCCGGCTGGGGAATGGATGTCATTGGGCCAATCGAGCCAGCCGCTTCAAACGAGCACAGATTCATCCTAGTGGCAATTGACTACTTCACCAAGTGGGTCGAAGCAGCATCTTACAGAGCAGTAACTAAGAAAGTCTGCGACCATATTGTTTGTCGATTTGGGGTTCCAAAATCAATCATCACTGATAACGGTTCCAACCTCAACAATATCTTGATGAGAGCCATGTGTGAAACCTTCAAGATCAGACACAAGAATTCTACAGCATACAGGCCTCAATTTAATGGAGCGGCTAACAAGAACATCAAGAAGATATTGAGGAAAATGATAGAGAAGCATAAGCAATGGCACAAGAAGCTATCATTTGCTTTATTGGGGTATCACACCACAGTCCGCAAATCAACTAGGGCAACCCCCTATATGCTGGTTTATGGTACGGAAGCCGTCATTCCCGCCGAAGTGGAAATTCCTTCTTTAAGGATATACAGGAAGTTGAGCTTGACGATGCAGAATGGGTGAAGAGTCGTTACGAGCAACTAGCTCTTATAGATGGGAAAAGAATGAACGTAGTATGTCATGGTCAGCTTTATCAGAACAGAATGTCCAGAGCCTTCAACAATAGAGTCAAGCCGAGATAGTTCACACCAGGGCAGCTGGTATTAAAGAAAATTTATCCGCATCAAGATGAAGCCAAAGGGAAATTCTCTCCCAACTGACAAGGTCCATACATGGTTCACCGGGTTCTGACAGGAGGAGCCCTAATACTTGCAGAAATGGACGGAAAAGTTTGGCCAAAACCAATAAATTCAGATGCAGTCAATCGTTACTACGTGTAATCTTTATGCTTTCCTATATGATGTAATTGAACTACGTCTNACCCCCCCCCCCCCCCCCCGGCAATTGGAAGTTGAGGCAAAATTTTGAGGAGGACCCTCAAAATTCCGAAGTAATTTCAGCCAGTCATTACGGGCAACCATCAAAAGCATCAACCTGTTAAACTGGGGCAGGATTTTGAGGAGGACCCTGAAAATTCCGTAGCAAGAGAGGTCGCAATGTCTTGAGCCACGTCACAAGTGTCGGCTCATCTAAAGTTGTTTCTTAAATATATACTTATGTCATATTTTTGTTTTTAAATTCATGCATGTTATTATCGAAATCGCCTTGTTCGGCAACACTACCCCAACGATGCATACTGTATCACTAGATTAGAGCCGAACAGGTCAAGTAGAGCCAGCGGGGATGCGAACTAACCTTCCCCCCCCCCTCTACAAAAACTCACAATTTTTCTTTGGATGCAGACACATGGATTGCGAAAGCATCTGACATACTATACACTCACGAGACAAACACTATTCAAGGACACAACTCTTAGAACGATTGCACTTGCCCGCATTTTCTATCCACGCACGCCGGTGATATTACCTACAACACGATGTCCCCAGCAGTCATAATATCGCAACCTGCTATCACCTAAGAAAACTCTATTACTATTTGCCATTATATTTCTACATTGCATAAGGCTACCATTCTGCCTTCTGAGACTAAACACTGTCTCCATCTGTATTTTCTGCAATGCATAAGGCTACTATTCTGCCTTCCGAGACTAAACGCTATCTCCATCTACATTTTCTACATTGCATAAGGCTACCATTCTACCTTCCGAGACTAAACACTGTCTCCATCTGCATTTTGCATCTCATTGCCTGAAAGATTGCCACCTCATTTACAGTTGCATGGCTGAAAGATCGCCACCTTATTTGCACTCGCATGGCTGAAAGATCGCCACCTCGTTTACATTTTGCATGGCTGAAAGATCGCTGCCTTTACATTTTGCTTGGCTAAAAGTTCGTCACCTATTTACATTATGCATGGCTGAAAGATCGCCACCTATTTACATTCTGCATGGCTGCAAGATCGCCACCTATTTACATTTTGGCATGGCTGAAAGATCGCCACCTTATTTACGTTTGCATGGCAGAAAGATTGCCACTTTATTTACATTTTGCATGGCTGAAAGATCGCCACCTATTCACATTTTTCATGGTTGAATGATCACCACCTATTCACATTTGCATGGCTGAAAGATCACCACCTTATTTACATTTTGCACGGCTGAAAAATCGCCACTTCATTTACATTTGTATGGCTGAAAGATTGCCACCTATTGCATCTCATGGGCTGAAAGATCGCCAAATACTTCATTTCATGGGCTAAAGATCGCCAAACTATCCAAGGGCGTCATTGCTCAGAGGCAACATTTGCATAGCCCGAGAACACCATGCCATGGCCTAAGGATCCCTTTAATTATCTGCATATCCTTATTCAAAGGCATCATGGTTCGGAGGCATCATTCTCATAGCCCGAGAGCATCATTTCATGGCCTGCGAATCCTTTATTATAATACGCTTCATGGCCCAGGACATCATGGTCTAAGGGCGTCATCCTAACCGTCCAAAGACAACATTCATGATCTGACGGTAATTTGCATCACGTTTAAATTTACGCACAATATATGCTTGTATTGCTTATTTGCAGGTAAACTGGCGAGCAATGACCATCTCAGCAGGAGCGATCCCGCTCCAGTTCCCGCAGCCCTATCAGAACCTTAATTATTCACCCCGTCCTAAATATTGCGTCCTTTCTAGAGAAGTCTCCGTCGGCATATTCCGCCGACGGATCCTGAACTACATATGGCCTAATTCCTGTAAGACCAAGGATATGTAGTGTGACGACCCGAAGGGGTAATCACTTGTTTTCTTACCCATTCTGTACTTTTGAGGCCTTGAAAACCTCATCTAGGGTTGCCTCGATTTGCGTGCTCAGTCCGGGTGCGTAGCCGGAAAGCTTAAATATGAATTCTGTGGGAAAATGCTAAATTTTGATATTAAATTGAATAAATTTGACTTCGGTCAACATTTTTGGGTAAACGGACCCGGACCCGTGATTTGACGGTCCCGAAGGGTCTGTAGGAAAATATGGGACTTGGGCGTATGCCCGGAATCAAATTCCGAGGTCCCAAGTCCGAGAAATGAATTTTTGTGTGAAATTGTTTTTTGGAAATAATTAAGGAAATTGGAAATGAAATTTGATTAGAAGACTATGGTATCGGGCCCGTATTTTGGTTCCGGCGCCGGGTACAGGTAATATATATGGTTTAAACACTTTCTGTAAAGTTTGGTTGAAAACGGACGTCGTTTGACGTGTTTCGGACTAAAAATGGAAATTTGATGTTTATGAAAACTTCGAAGAAATTATGAATTTTGAGGTTTAATTCGATGTATATGAACCAGTGTTCGCAATTTCCACATTTGGTCGGGGCTCGCAATTGCGAACCCTAATTCGCAATTGCGATATCTGCAGCCCAGCATTTTCATACTTAGTCAAATTTTAGGCCATTTTTCACCCCACTTTCAAAATACATCTCAGGCGATTTTTCAAGAACAAGTTTCATTCCAAATCAACTGTAAGTCGATTTTTACTCAATTCTTTTAGTCATTTACATCATTTAACATGTTTTTCACTTAAAATCAAGGATTTTCATGTGTGAAATTGGGGGTTTTGGGTAGAACCTAGGTTTATTCAAAAATTGGGGATTTGGACCTCAATTTGAGGTTCGATTTCGTAATAAATTACGTATTTGAGTTCGTGGGGGAATGGGTAACCGGGTTTTGGTTCGAACCTCGGGTTTTGACCACGTTGGCATGAGGGCGTTTTGGTCATTTTACCTAAATTTGCGTCTTAGCATTAAATTAAATAGTAGAATCAGTTGTTTGAGATGTTATTTACGAGATGTAATTAAAATGAATAGATTTGGGCCATTTGGAGTCGGATACGCGTGGCAAAAGTGTGGTTTCGAGTTGATTTCGGAGTCAGTTTGAGGTAAGTGGCTTGTCTAACCTTGTGTAGGGGACCTTTTCCACTTAGGACATGATATTTGATATTTGGATGCCTCGTACGTGAGGTGACGAGCGCGTACTTGAGCTAATTGTTGAAAAATCCATTTTTACTTGAAGTATCTCAATTGAGTTTTCTTGCTTATCTATTTATCCTAATTGTAGGCTCTTCCTGTGTTAGCTTAGAGAAGCATGTTTAGTTGACTTACTTGCCTATTTGCTTAAATTGTCTTGTTTGTACTCTGTGAAGCATGTTAGGCTAGAATTTTCTATTACTTGTTCCGAGTTTAGTATTTTTCTTATTTGTTCGAGCTGATATTGTATGTTTTAAATTTTGGACTACGGGACGGCATCCCGGGAGATCCCCTGCACGTGATATGTTCTGGACTTAAAGTGCGGGATGCCAAGAGATCACTAGCACATGTATATGTTTAACTATTGAGGATACCAAGAGATCCTCGGGATACCAAGAGATCCCCGAATTGCTATTGAGGATACCAAGAGATCCTAGGGATACCAAGAGATCCCCGAATTGCTATTGAGGATACCAAGAGATCCTCGGGATACCAAGAGATCCCTGAATTTCTATTGAGGATACCAAGAGATCCTCGAGATAACAAGAGACCCCCGAATTGCTATTGAGGATACCAAGAGATCCTCGGGATACCAAGAGATCCCCGAATTGCTATTGAGGATACCAAGAGATCCTCGGGATACCAAGAGATCCCTCGTGTATACGGTCAGGATACTAAGAGATCCTTGGGATACCAAGAGATCCCCGGATTATCATTCCAGTGGTGAGTAGCATTTCCTTGTATTGTCTTGTTTCTGCTTTCTATTATTGCATTCCTTATTTATCCTGTTTAGATTTCTCGCTGTAGACTTTATCCATACTGTTTCCCTTATCCTATCATTTATTTTGTCTATCTGAGTAGGGCCCTAACCTTCCTCGTCACTACCCAACCGAGGTTAGGCTTGGCACTTACTGAGTACCGTTGTGGTGTACTCATGCCCCTTCTGCTCATGTTTTTCACGTGCAGATCCAGGTACTTCATCTCAGACGCACTATCCTTGAGGCAGGGAGAGCTATAGAGACTTCGAGGTACATCTGCAGCGTCCGCTGATCGAAGAGTCTCCTTCTTTACTCTATCTGTAGTATTTCGCCTTCTTTTTGTACTTTTGCTTTAGACATTCTAGAGTTAGAGCCGTGTATCACTTTCCGTTAGATTATGTTCCCGCGGGTTTTCGGGTTTTGCGGTGATATTGTAGACTTCCGCATTATTAAGTGGTATATGTCGAGTGGCATTATTATACAGTTTTCTTTTAGTTATTCAAATTTAAATAAATTATTCCGCAAGTTATGTTGTTTTCCGCATTGTTAGGCTTACCTAGTTATAAGGACTAGGTGCCATCACGACTTGTTCACGGAGGGCGAACTGGGGTCGTGACAAGTTGGTATCAGAGCTCTAGGTTCATAGGAGTCACGGAACACAGGCTGGTTTATTAGAGTCTCGCTGATCGGTACGGAGACGTCTGTACTTATCTACGAGAGGCTATGTAATCGTCAGGAAAATTTCACTTTATTTGATTCCCTGTCGTGCGAGTTTTTTGACATCACAATCCTAAACTTCTGCCTTCTATTCTCTCACAAATGGTGAGGACACGTGCTACTCGAGAAAGATGACCTTCGGAAAAGGGGTTTAAAGTTAGCAGCAATTGTGGGTTCAAGTGCCACGAAGATTGATTTTATTTACGGCAGCGGCTGAGCAGAAAAGGATGAGGAAAGACAGGTGGGAAGTGTCAGGCGGTGGCTAAAATTTCTAGGAGGCCGAGTATAAGAGGCCAAGGGCCGAGTAGTCCATTAAGGGGATGAGTTCCGCCAAAGTGGGAGAGTGGAGGAGTTGCATATGGGCTTTGCAGTGGGATGACCACGTACCTTAAGGAAAGTTTGGAGTGATTTGAGAATATTAATGGTGATTGGGGTCTAAGGATTTAATTAAAAGTATGAGCTATTATGTGGCAAGAGATTTGATATAACGGGAAGGAGCTTCTTGAATGAAGAAGGATACAAGATAACTTTGAATTGGAAGAATATTGCCGCACATTTAATTGATGTCCACGAGGGGTGAATGGACTTGTGCAACTGGAGAGTGAGCTCGGACTCAGGATGGGTTATTGATGTCGTGGTGATTGTACCCCGTGCAGCAGTGTTGGAAGTTGACGGGGAGTGATTTCTACAGGTGGGTTATTCCTGCGAGTAGGTTGGCGGTCGCGCGGTTGGCGAGGCTTCTACGAAGAATTCTATTGGTTATACAGTGAAAGGATCGATCGAGCGAATGTTGTTAATGATTCAGAGTATAAAAAGGGGGTTTCTACAGTAAGATATCGAGAATTTTGGTGGTTGGTTGCGCAAGGTTATGTTAATAAGAGATTAAGAATCCTAGTGAACTCCAGAGTTGTGTAATAGTGGCTTCAAGCTAAGTGGGAGAGTCCCACCGCCTATGATTGGGTTGCATGGTTAACCACTTACGAGGTTTTCACGTTGTTAAAATATTTCTGGGTTATTCGGCTACGGGAAAAGAACATAAGGGGTAATTTGAGCTGAGGAATTGTTAAAGGGTGCTATGGTTGGCCTTAATGGCTCATGTTCATACTTGGGGAAGGATTCAGGACTTATGCCTAGTATGGATGCGGGTTTCGTGGGGAGTGATTCCGCCGGGTGCCTTGTTGAGAGGGTATTCATGTGTTATAAGATTTAAGGAGTTGATTATATTCGGGACCAAGTCAGAGCGGGTGGCTCTCAACAACGGTCCTAATGGATTCAAAAAGAGGTAAAGTATGGTGCCTAATGATTTCGAGCCTATAAGTACAGTTAAGAATCAAGCTTTTGCAGTATGCTTATGAGTGGAGGCCCAGAATGTCCTATGATGTTTTGACTTGCGATGTAGCACTTGAGAGAAAGATGAGAAAGGACTTCGGATTCGTAGAAGGATTAGCAGAATGGGCATATCTGTTGAGGGTGCGAATGTGCGCACAAGGAAGGTATGAGATGGTTCATGGGATTTGAGACGACATGGTCTCGCGGTTCCAGGTCACTCGGGGTGAGTACGGATGGAGTGTGTTATGTGCTGAAAGGAGTTATTGTTATTACTAAGGCAATCGGGGTAAATCGAAGGAAGATATATTGGTTAACCATAGTTGAGTTGGTGTATTGGTGGTAGAGGTCAGTTCCTTCAGTGTGATCGAGTTATGCATGTGATTTGTGGCGGTAGTTGTGAGGCTTGTCGGTCGCCGTAATTAATGTTGTTCAGAAGCATTCTTCTGTTATGGCCTGTTATGTGTAGGCGGATCCCGGAAGGGCTATGGTGGCTTAGACCACTACTTAGATGTTTGCCTATACTATGGTTATGAGAATTTACCTGTGTGTTGCTATGGTTCTCCTGAAGTGAGTCCAATGAAAAGCTTTTATTGGCACGTTGGGTGCAGTGAGTGGTATGGAATTTGAAGTGAGGATCAAGGTTGCAGTTCGGTGCTGACAAGGATGTCACGAGCTCGGATGAGCAGTAAAGGAGTTTTGATGTTTAAAGTGAGTTGGTATTGTTGTCAGTATCACCTGAGATCGGTGTTTAGGGATTCTTGATCGCTTTACAACGTTGGTACGACCGGTTGTTTGGATGTGCGGACCCGTTATTCATTTTGAAAGGTTGTGGGAGCATGTCCCACATGAAGATTTGTATAAGTGTGACATGTAGTCACTTGATTGATTAAATATTTAAACCAAGTGTAAGGATTGCGATTATATCATTAATTTTGGAATTTATGCCTGGAGGGCACTCTGTTTATTGGGTTATGGACTGTGGAGGTTCGCTCCGGTTATGAAAGGGAGTCAGGGTGTTATTTCGTTGTCAGCTATTTCGTGTAATGATGTATTGCGTCGAGCGAGTTGTGAGGCGGCTTGGTGAATTTCTTATGTGTTGAGGTTCCGCATAGAGATGAGGTTATATGAGCAGGATGGCTCTTGAGATTCAGATCATATATCGCACTTCAGTTGCGCTCGAGTTTGTAGATTCAGTATTTTGTTGTAATGAGCAATTTAGATCGATATACATCTCCTAATATGAGTTCCATGTGTGGATCGGGTGGCACGCCGCCATGGGTATGTTATTTGGATCGGGTGCCACGGCACCATGGTTACGTTGTGTGGATCGGTTGCACGCCGCAACGGTGTGATGTTCAGTACAGTTCCCCATATCTGTTTATTGTGTTCTGTTTCCTATTTTATGAAGGAAGCTCATATTAGTTGTGCGCCCGCGTCGCATGTATGATTCGCGAGCGGGGTAAATTGAAATTTCTTTTCAGAGTTCACTTTCCTTTTTTTATCGCCTTCTAATCGGTAGCCTATCGGCACATTGTGACATCATTTGAGACTTTTGGTCATGTCGGGGTGGCTTATTGCCTGAGCAGTTCGTACTGGGTGAGACGAGATTGTTGGATTTAGGATCAGTGCAATCTGATTACGTGAAATATATTAAGGAGCAAAGATCATTATTTGGTTCAAAATGAGGTAATGTTTCTTGTCAGGAGTATAGACTCAATGATTAGTTGACTCGGTAGACGATTATGAATTTTTGCACATCTCTTCCATTGTGACGACATTGTAAGAGTTAGAGTAAGAGTTGGGTATTTCATAAGGTGCAATGGGAGCATTAGATTCGTGGAATTTTGACTAAGTCTATCAGAAAATGATATTGTGGTCCGGTGAGTAAAGTGATGCTAGGTGTGAATTCAGCAAAGTTATGCAGCCATGTTTGGGTACAGCGTGTAGTGATTGATACGGTGATCTTATGTTGGTAACAGGTCGGGCATAGAATTCCGGATGTTGGAATTGGGCTCTAAGGCTTATTTGATTGAATAAAACGGAATATCTTCAGAATTGATCGAGCTGATGTGCTCAACTGAGTTGTGGTAGCACGGGAAGGTGCATGAGAAGTTAAACAGTGATTCCAGACTACTTCAGTGTAGTTCTCAGCACGTTCGAGGACGAACGTATGTTTAAGTGGGAGAGAATGTAACGACCCGACCGGTCATTTTCAGCTCTAGAGCGTTGTTCAGCAGTCTGAGGCCATGAACAACTTCATTTTAGGTATAATGGCTTGTATGCGTGGTCGGAATTATGTTTCAAGAAGTTCAGAGTTGATTTGGGAAGAGAATTCTCATTTCGGAAGCTTAAAGTTAAAAGAAATTTCATAAGTTTTGGTTGAAGTGCATTTCAGTGATTACCGATGTCCGTTTGGGATTCCGAGTGTAATATGCGGAGCCGTTATCCTCATCTTTTTCCTGACTCAGGTACTTCTTTCTTTTGTCCGTTCGAGGACGAACGGTTGTTTTAGTGGTGGAGGATGTCGGGTCATCACTTGTTTTCTTACCCATTCTGTACTTCCAAGGCCTTGGAAACCTCATCTAGGGTTGCCTCGATTTGCATGCGCAGTCCAGGCGGCCGGAAAGCTTAAATATGAATTATGTGGGAAAATGCTAAATTTTGATATTAAGTTGAATAAATTTGACTTCGGTAAATTTTTTTGGGTAAACGGACCCGGACCCGTGATTTGACGGTCCCGGAGGGTCCGTAGGAAAATATGGGACTTGGATGCCCGGAATCGAATTCCGAGGTCCCAGGTCCGAGAAATGAATTTTTGTGTGAAATTGTTTTCTGGAAATAATTAATGAAATTGGAAATGAAATTTGACTAGAAGACTATGGTATCGGGCCCGTATTTTGGTTCCGGCGCCCGGTATAGGTCTTATATATGGTTTAAGCACTTTCTGTAAAGTTTGGCTGAAAACGGACGTCGTTTGACGTGTTTCGGAATAAAAATGGAAATTTGATGTTTATGAAAAACTTGGAAGAAATTATGAATTTTGAGGTTTAATTCGATGTATATGATGTTATGTCGGCGATTTGATCGTGCAAGTAAGTTCGTAGGATGTTTTTGAGGTTGTGTGCGTATTTGGTTTGGAGCCCCGGGGGCTCGGGTGAGTTTTGGATAGGCGTTGGAGTGCATTTGAAACTCTGGAAAAAATCTGGTGTGAACATGCCTGAAGCCAGGAACCGCAGATGCGGCTACAGGTCGCAGATGCGGCTCCCAGACCGCAGATACGGTCCCAGCCTTCCCTCCCCCTTTTCCGCAGATGCAGTTGAAATCTCGCAGATGCGGGACCACAGATGCGGTCCCTTTACCGCAGAAGCGAAAATCACTGAACCAGTGAGGTTCATTAAAGACAGGTTCTAAGTGGTTTTTTTTACATTTTCACTCCTCCTTTGGGCGATTTGGGAGCTTTAGAGAGAAGGTAATCACTTAGCATCAAGATGTAAGTTTGTTCCACCCATCCTTAGTTTAATACTTGCATTTTAGGTAGATTAAACACTAGAACTTAGGCAAAATCAAAGGGGTTAGAGCTAAACCTAGGGTTTTGCTAAAACTTTAATTTAACCATGAAATTTGTTATGGAATTAATTAAAAATCATATATTATTGATTTTTAGGTTGTAGAGAACAACTTCCTTCGAAAAATTTCAGAATCCGGGCACGTGGGCCCGGGGTCGGATTTTAGAAAACCTGTGCTAATGGTTGGAAAATTTCATAAATAGCCAGAATTCGATCCTATGAGCCTATATTAACTAGTTCCTACTTCGTTTAACTAGTTTGGGATCGTTCGGCTCCGAATTGAGGGCTTGGACTTGTTCTTGGCATTTGGAGTGCACTTTGGAGCGAGGTGAGTCTCCTTTCTAACCTTGTACGAGGGAATTGTCCCCATAGGTATAATAATTGAATTAATTGTCATTATATTCGGGGGCTACATACGCACTAGGTGACGAGAGTCCGGACGTAGCGACTATTATGTTAAGTCCGGGTAGTCTAGGACCCATAAGCATGCTCTACGTGATATTCTAGTACGTGTTGATTAACTCGGACTTGTATGAACCATTTTGAGTAAGAAGAATGAGATTAGAGAATGACCCTTATCCTGTTTGGTCTTTTAAAGGAGAATACTTGGTATTTCTATGTATGGCTACTCCTTATATATATATTAATTTTTATTTTTGCTTGTTAATGAGCTTATTTTCTATTTGACTGCGTCGCACGGTGATTCGTGATCGGGGTAATAGATGCATCTATGGTTCGAGCCGTTCGTCCCTCGACAGTGCACAGTTTATCTTATGTTGGATCGGGCCGTACGTCCCACGGTGATTATTTGCGCATGTTTTGCTTAGAAATCCTTCAAGGGCTGAGTTACATATTTGCTTAGACTATAGACATGCATCCTTGTTAGTGTTTGGGAAAGAACTGTTACTCCATGATTATTAAATGTAAATAACTTGAGATATCCATGCTTATTATAAACTCTTCTCATATTAATTGACCCTAGTAAGTATCGAGTCGACCTCTCGTCTATAGTTCTTCGAGATTAGACGGGATATTTACTGCGTACATATTGTTTATGTACTCATACTACGCTTCTGTACTTAATTGTACAGGGTCTGAGGCAGGTACATCTGACTACCAGTCGGGCGTGCACCACTGAGCAGATTTGATACTCCTACGGTGAGCTGCTTTCCTTTCTGTGCCGTGCATCAGCTTGAAGGTGTTTTCTTATGTATTTATGTTGTCTATTCTGTTCAGACAGTAGGGTAGTGTATTTTGTTGTACATTCTACTAGTTGCCCACTACTTGTGACACCGGGTCTTGGCACACACATTAGTAGACATTATTATTTTGGAGTTGTCTGATTATCATGATCTTTATCATCATTTCTAATCTATTTCCAACTTAAAGAATTATTTCAACTATTTTAGGGTTAAAGTGATCGAAAGCTTAATTTCTATTTTTCCGCATTGGCTTGCCTAGTGATGGCGTTGGGCGCCATCATGACCTATTACGAAAATGGGTTGTGACAGGAATTTTCATCTGCGATGTAGTGTCGTCGTCCTCGATTGTATGTGTTAAGTTTGCCGATGTTATGGTTTTCTGCTATTCGCCATTGGGGTAAGATATTGTGAAATAATATTGGAGAAATGACTGTTAGATAATAGGGGGTGCGGTGGTTCGGGATCAAATCGGTGTTACTAACGTTGACGGCTCGAGCAAAATGATCTTCGGAAAGGTTTAAAGTTAGTAGCGATTTGTGGGTTCAAGTGTTACGAAGATAGATTTTTTTAAGGCAACAACTAAGCAGCAAAGGATGAAGAAAGACATGTGGGGAGTGTAAGGCAGTGGTTAAAATTTCTAGAAGGCTAGGTATAAGAAGCAAAGGTCGAGTAGTCGATTAAAGGCGTGGGTTCCGCCAAAGTGGGAGAGTGGCGGAGTTGCATATGGTCTTTGTGGTAGGATGACCACGCACCTTGAGGAGAGTTTGGAATGATTTGGGAATTTTAGAGATTGGTGATTGGGGCCTACGAACTTAATTTGAAGCATGGGCTATTATGCGGCAGGAGATTTGATATAACGAAAAGGAGCTGCTTGAAATGAAGAAGGATACAACATAACATTGAATTGGAAAGATGTTTCCGCATGTCTAATCGATGTCCATGAGAGGTCAATGGACTTGTGCAGCTAGAGAGCGAGCTCGGACTCAAGATGGGTTATTGATGTCGTAGTGATTGTACCCCGTGCAGCAGCGTTGGAAGATGTAGGAAAGTGATTTCCACAGGTGGGTTATTCCCTGTGAGTGTTGATACCCAATTTTTTCCTGTATATTTTAATGTGCAAAATGCCTTCAAAATAGCATGTATATGCATATATATGTATGTCCCAATGTTTTATCATTTTTCCTTAATTTTTAAAAGATTTTTAAATCAATTAATTGCCCTAGTTTATCAAGGAAAACCCAATAATCATTTCCAATATTATCATTTTGTTAATACATTTATTGGACTCTCATATTTATAGTAAAATATAGCTAATAAAATTTTTGCATATTTTTACAAATTTATTTAGTATATTTAAAGCTAAATTGCATATAATTGCAATATTAGCCTCTTTTAAGATCTAATTGTGTTTATATTTATAAAATTAACTCCAGTATTTTTAGTTTGATAATTACATAATATTAATTCTTGTAGTACCTTTAATTTATTTTCAGAAATTATTCTACTATTTTTATAAAATAAAAAGGCAAAAATGGCTATTTAAATGTTAGCCTCGTTCATTTCAATTTTAGCCTTATTTGAACCCCCCAATTGGACCCAATTTCTAACCCAATTACCCAGCCCAAATCCTAAACTACCCGACCCAGAACCCAGTTAAATAACCCACTTGGATTCCCTTTTAATCCCAATCGTTGATCACCTAGATCAACGGCTCACATCAGCCCTTTCCTTTTTTAATTCCCAACTACCCCAAAACCTAATCACTTCTCGCCTATAACCGCCTTTGAGTCCCCCCTTTCTCCCAGTTCTCTCTCAAGCTCCTAGCCGCCGCCCTCAACCACCACCTAATAAGCTCCCAAATCCATGGCGTCCAAAGCTATAAAAAGACTATATCCACCTCCCTTGGTTTCTATGTGTTCGAGTTCTATGGTTTTCAAGACCAGACTTGAAGAAGTTCGGTTCATACCTCGGATGCTTTCAGTTCCATGACTGTTTCCGGTCATCTTTGACCTTGCTCCGGCCAGCCATGGCTATTCAAGCCTGACTCGTGGCTTCTCCTGCTTAGACCGATGTTTTTCCAAGCCTTTCTCACCATCTGGGGTTCTTCTGAAACCCTAAACCTTTGAGGTTCTTCCGATTGTTTTAGATCTATTTTAGATATGTGTTTATTATAAGCTTGTGAAAGTTTTCTCAAGATTTCTTTCAAAACTTTACTTTCAGAACCTTTATCTTTTCCGATTTAGGGTTTTTGTTAAGTTATTTCGAAGCTTTTTTGATTTTTAAAATGTTCTTCTGTGTTTCTTTATGTTTCTTTATGTTGTTCTTCTACTATGTTTCCTTATGTTGTTCTTCTACTGTGTTTCCTTATGTCGTTGTTATACTGTGTTTCTTTATGTTGTACTTCTACTGTGTTTCTTTATGTTGATCTTCTACTGAACTATGCATGTTAAAAGTCTTACTTCCTTTTTGAGATTTTCTGAATTTATTTTGTTAGTGTTCTGTCTGATTTACTTGTCTTTCATCTCCGTACCCGATTGATGGTGAAAACCCTAAAATTTGGGGTTCATTCGAGTTTTGAAGTTATTTGCTATGTGATTTACTTGCTAGTCATGCTCTGAATTCGACTGGTTTCAAAACCCTAATTTCTTTGGACCTATTTGAGTCACTAAAGTTGCTTCATCTGTTGCTCGGCTGAATTTCAAAATCTTTTGTTTCTTTATGTGATTTTGACTTCCTGCTAAACTCTTCTATAAGGTCTTTTCACTTGACCTCTTTGCATGCTATTTGATACTTTCTCTTTTCTCTATTACTAAGTTAGCAAAATTGACCCATGTGACTACCATGTTTTCGATAGTCCCCTACTAACTGATTTTGTGATTGCATGACACTTCTCTTTGTCATAGGTTCAGCCTTGCATGCCTAATGTTTATGCACCCTTTTATACGCAAAATTTCCCTCTAAAATGACCTTCAATTTTGGACTAATTTCGAACCTCCATGTGTAATTCTGATTGCACTCGTGTAATTGATTCTTGCCTTATTTTTACTGATTTACCTGTTTCTTGCATTGATTTGAAAATTTCAGACTTTCGATTCTCTTGTCTTTAATTTGGTTTATTCATGGGAACCCATGTTACTCTCCTTAAGTCAGTGATTCTGAAATCCTTGACTCGTTGATTTGCTATGTACTGACTTTTGATTCTACAACCTTACTTTGTTTTCTTACCTTATTTGGTAACCGAGTATTTCAAAGATTCTTCCCTTAATTAAACCCCTATGTACTTACCCCTAATGGTCTATTCTATACACAGTGTTCTACTTGATTTCTTTCCTTAAATGATTTCTGCCCATTACCGTTTGAATTTAACTCCTTAATTAAAGGAAGTCTTATACTGATTTGATTTAAATTGGTACATAGTTCCACAATTATTTTCTTTCCTTATTTTCTACTTTTTTTCAAACTATAAATACCCTGGCTCTTTCATTAACATAGACACACACGAACACTCTTAGTTCTAATATCACTTACAGTCAAAATATTCTCTCCTGCTTTACTACTTCTGCTGTGGCCTGCCTTCAAAGTCCTGTTACCTGCTTTTACTGCATTTTTGCGTCTTTGAACCGGTATGTTCTGATTAAGATTCCAGCATCACAACAATGTGTTTACTTAATGCTTTTCCCTTCTTGTCTGCCTGTATCTAGTTCAGTACTTATTCTAGCATGCTATAATTTCCTTATGCTTATTCTGAATTTATTATACATCTTAAACCCCTACCCCAATGTGTTCAATGCTTTTGGTTTGTTTGAGGCATGACAGTGTTGCATATTACTGCCCATTACTCAAGCTTGATCCCTGGGATCCTAACCTCTCTGTTTCTTTGCTATTGTGTGTTCTGGTGGGCTTAGAGGCATGCCAGCATCTTCTATTGTTGTACATGCCCAAAGCTTACCCTTGCCTAAGCATATGCTCTTTACAATTTCCCAACCCCCCCGAATCCCTTTGTATGAAATTATCCACTTGTTTGTGGCTGCTTCCCTCTCCTCTTTCCTTTTTCTTTGCTTCCTTAGTTCTTAAAGTTCTGTTTCTGCACTTGCACTCTCTCTTAGACTTAAGATCCGCCCCCCCCCCCCCTCTTGTAAGCCTTGACTTGGGACCCTTTGAGCTCCCTCTAAACTTGGACACTTGAGGGATGGCATTTCTGCACTGCACTTGTCCCTATTCTGGTAATACAATTTGGGTGGGAGCACTGCTCGGAGTCCCATAGAGGCTCTTTGGGAACTCTGACACGCTCAAATTGGAGAACGGCTTTGGATTGGTGGTCTTTTGAGTTGGTTTATCTCACAATTCAGACAGGAAGTCAAGAATCAAGCCTTTTATGATTGTAATTATTTTCTTTGTATTTTGTGATGTATTTGTTACTCTGGTTTGTAATAATTTGTAAAGAATACTTAGGGTTGGCTAGTGAAAAAGGGTTGGGGTAACTATGCATGCAAAAGGTAGAAATCATGCCTATAGGATTGTTCTAATTCTTCATATTCAACTACATATAGAAATCATGCCTATAGGGCTATTCTAATTCTGCATATTCAACTACATATAGAAATCATGCCTACAGGACTGTTCTGATTCTGCAAATTCAACTACATATAGAAATCATGCCTACAGGACTGTTCTAATTCTGCATATTCAACAACAATTTAGAAATCATGCCTATAGGACTGTTATAATTCTGCATATTCAACTTCACCTAGAAACCATGCCTATAGGATTGTTCTAACGTCATTCCGCGTAATTCAAACTGCATTTAGATACCATGTTTATAAGGTTTAAAACAAGTTCCGCATTTAGAAACCATGTTCATAAGGTTTAGAATAAGTTCTGCATTTAGATACCATGTCTGTAAGGGTCAAAACAAGTTCTGCATTCAGATACCACGTCTATAAGTGTCTAAAATCAGCAATGTGTAGAAAACATGCCTATAGGATCTTCTAAATGAATCTGATTTGCTTCACCTAATGACAGACGTAAAATCAGTAATAATATATGCTATCACCTGCAGAACCTGTAATCAATTTGTTTAATGCTGCGTCTCTTTTGATAATCTAAGTCCCCCGCTTAACAATGTTAACAAGCATGCATTTTCATGATTTCAAACAATTCATTTTGAGCTTTACTGTCTTACCACCTTCTAAATTCAGTAGATAGCATGTCTATAGGATCCCATCTGAGCACTTAGGCAAGCCTTAGAGTAATAATTGAAAACTGAGTCAGCTTCTGTTAATTATTACAACCAGCAAGTAGTCCTGATTTGGACTTCTTATTTTCATTATGTAATAAATCAATCTGCCCCAACTTTTAAACTCCCACGTATTTAATTCTAATCAGACCTAAGCAGTACGTGCAAGACATGCTATTATGTGCTTTTTCTGTCCAAGGAGGTATAGTTGAGCCTTATATGTTTATATGTCTCCCCAAATATGCAATATGTGTTTTTGTATGTCGCCTTAGAATTTTACCTTTGAAACCCCAAATAAACCTAATATCCCTCCCTTTAGGATTAGTTGTCCTAAGTGCCTCCGGGACTAATAGGAACGGGACGGGTAATAGCATGCAGTAAGTAATCGACACCAATCTGCGTTTTAAATACCTTGACGGGGTGGGAAAGGTAGATATGGATATGATGACCACGTGATAATGTCACGTGTAGCCCCTCATTGAGGAGTGATTACCGAACATTATGCGGGGTGATCCATATTTTTAATAAACCTAGGACCCCCCTCCCCCCCCCCCCTTTTCTTTATTCCTTACTCTTTTAGCATTGTAACTCTTTATTTTCAAAATTAGCCTTTCTAATTGTTCTTTCAAACTTTGTTTACTTTCAAACCATTATGTGTTGAAATCCCCTCTTATTTGAGCCTTATTTGTTTATATATTAATTGTACCTCAATTCCCAATAATTGTCTGGCCGGGAACCACACTAGTGGATTCTTAGGGGTGCCTAACACCTTCCTTTAGAATAATTTCAAGCCCTTACCCTATCTGTGGTTATTCAAATCAAACTCTTTTTTTTGGTGTCCTAATGCACCCTAATCATTAGGTGGCGACACTTCAAAATGCAAAACCCAGTTCCCAGAAGGAATGAGTTGCTCCTCCAAATGTCACAAACCCGATTTCCGCTGAGGAAAAAGGGGGCGCGACAGCATGGCGACTCTGCTAGGGATTTTTATAGGCTTTTACCATTTCAGGCTATTATTGTGAATTTATGCTTCTTTAAGCGCAATTATTTGTTTATTTCTTTTAAGCATTTAATTTCCTTTTCAACTACAAAACTGACTTGTCTTTTCTTACTTTCTTTTTTGCTTTCCTTTACTATGAAAAACTGTTGTATTTACTGCTTTCTTAATTATTGCACAATTATGCTCAACATCGTATTCACCTCGTGCCAAACAATTACCATAGCAACACTTATAATGAGTTGTTGCGCTCTTCCTATATCATTACCCCCTAAATTCGGAAAGGCATATTTGCGGTAAAACTAGTCGATCAACGGTGCCGTCGATAGTTCTGAGCCTTCCCCCTTGAGTTGTCCGCTCAAGGGTACCAGTCTAAAACCCCATAGAAACCCCACTCTGTTTAACTGTGCATGCATCATGGTCAAACCTCGCCGAGTCAGTTATGTTGTCCGTGTAATGACTCTTTAAGATAGCCTTGTCCAAAGTCCACTGGGTTTCCCTAAAACCCAGACGGATATCATCACGTTCTGTGTATTTATTTGGAGAACTAAATTCTTTTATGCCAATTATTGATGTTAAATAGTCGAGTCCGATGGGGGGAGGGTCTAACCCTTCTATCTTGCAGATAATGAGGCATGAAATCCCCAGATTCGCCATGGTTACTAACATCCACCCAAGACTGCTAAGCTGGTGGAAAGATCTTCATTCCAGTGACCAGACCCACGTCCGAAAATAACAAGGGAATCTACCCTCCCTCCTGGAAATCCAACCCAACAACAAGATCATAGAAGCTGCTACTCTATTTTGGGATTGTGAAAGGTCCGTCTTCTGCTTCGGGGAAATTGAGGTGACACCCTTGCTAGAGGAAATAAGAGGATTAGCCGGTTTGGTATGGGAAACTGCAGGTTTATTGATGCTTGAGAATTGCAAGGGCAGGGGTTTCCTCAAAATGATGGGTCTGAAGAAGAATGCAGAACTGACATGCCTCAAAGAATCCTATATCTTCTTTGACTATTTGTACGAGAGGTATGGTCACAGTTAAATCCTACCGTACCTATCCTGATGAGTTTGCCATCACCTCATTAGGGCATATTCATCGTAGGGTCTTCGTATTCATGTTCTGTTTTCGGGGGTTGATTGTATTTCCAATGAAGAAAGCAAGAATCCACACCCGACTAGCCATGGTCACTAAAACCTTAATGGAAGGAATTGGAGGGCAACCATTCAGCATTGTGCCCATGATCATCGGGGAAAGATACCGAGCCCTAGAGAAGTGTCAACGGGGAGCTAGTCACTTTGAAGGTTGCAATTTGCTACTTCAACTGTGGCTCGTAGAGTATCTACAAAAGGGTGAATACCGAAAACAAATTCAACGAAGGGACTAGGATGATCACATCGCTTTCCATCACCCAAAGCAAATGAATTATATCCCTGATATGTTTGCTCAGCCGGAGGATGCCAAAGGATGGTTCGAGCTATTTGATAATTTGACCGAGGAGCAAGTACAATGGATGTTCGAATGGTTTCCCACCGAAGAATTCATATATAGATCCAGAGATGCACCTTTTCTGATATTGATCGGTCTGAGAGGAACATACCCTTACATCCCTCTCCGAGTTATGAGGTAAACTGGTAGGAAGCAGGTTGTACCCAGGGTCGACAAGATGAGTCACTTCCGGGCTGACTTCCAGGATGGTGAAAGCCCTTACAAGTGCCAAGCTCAGCATATGTGGCACTGCAAGATCGTCATGGGGAAAGATACCATCGAACCAGATAGATACCACGCCGGTTGTACTCCCTACTATTTCTGCTGGTTGGAGGATAATCATAATGGTCTGAGTCAACCTGGGTTTGTTTGGGGTCACATGATCATAGATGAAAAGGCCGAGGCACAAGCCAAATACAATCAACTACACAAGAGAATCCGGGAGTGCGAAAGTGAGCACCGTGAGATACAATAATCCAATAAAAAGTTAATTGAGGAATGGAAGGACATGGCCGTCAATTCCAACAAGCGACTAGGATACCTGGAGCGAGGCATAGTGGAGCTGGAAAGAAGGTTTCTCAAAAGGGTCGAAGACTCACAATGCTGGGGGGAACGAAGGCGGACATCTAGCCAGAGCCTACCTACTGCTGGGACTTCTCGTGTTGGGAAAGCTATTCGATGGAGCCAGGGATGCCGAATCTGGGGAAGGACCTTCTGGACCAAATAGATGGGAGTTTCTTCTTTTGAAATGTAATAAGGCCAATGGCTACTAGCAACTTTATTTTTCCTGTTATTTAGTGTCGATTTGGGATTCGCCTACCTTTTATCAATAAAATGAGGCATTTAGCATTCCAAGTTCTCCAAATTAACTTGTCGCTAGGCCTACCTCGGGCACAAAGAGGTCCCCAAATTAGGACACGCTTTACATTCTGCACTATGTGTTTAAATATTGCAATATTTTTTTTATGATCCTCACTAATTTGTTACCTTTTTGTTTTTACTTTTGTTTATTATTCCCCCCCCACCCCCGTAAAGGNCCCGTCAAAAATAAGAACAAAGGGAAGATGGAAGATTTGAACAACGCCAGAAAGGAAAACTCAACTGAGCGGGTAGAGGTCGCTCATTGTCACGGTACTCTGTTTCCCAAGGAAAATGCATCTCAACTGGAACAAAAGCTGCTGAAATTTCAGGAAGAACTTGACCAGGTTCGGAATCTGGCCAATCTGTCAGTTTCCCTCACCACGCCAGATGTTAATTTCCCAAATACTCAGAATCCTACACCTCCACAAAACATCCCAAAGCAACAGAACCATCCTGCTCCTCACCACCACTGCAATACCTGCCACACTTCTAACAATACCCCGCCGCTCATCCAGGAACCACAAAACTCCACAAATGACCACTGCCACACCCACCATAACACCCCCATCTACGTGGAGACTATGCCGCACTCCACCCAACCCATATCAAGCACACACGAGTCTGATGATAAAGATTTGCTTATCAAAAACCTGGCTGAAGAACTTAAGAAATTGACTAGCCAGATCTAGGGTGTTGAAGGAAACAAGGGAATTGAAGGGTTGAAGTATGAAGATCTCTGCATACAGCCTGATGTCGAACTGCCCGAGGGGTATAAACCTCCTAAGTTCGAAATGTTTGATGGAATAGGAGATCCAAGGGTCCATTTGAGAACGTACTGTGACAAGCTAGTCGGGGTAGGAAAGGACGAGAAAATCTGTAGGAAGCCTTTCATGAGGAGCTTGAAGGGAGATGCTTTATCTTGGTACATTATCCAAGACCCAAAGAAGTGGTCGAACTGGGTAAGCATGGCGTCCGCCTTTATGGACATGTTCAGGTTCAACACGGAGAATGCGTCGAATGTGTTCTACATTCAATATCTAAAGAAGAAGCCCACAGAAACATTCCGCGAGTATGCTACTCGCTGGAGGTCTGAAGCTGCTAAGGTTAGGGCTTCAAGACCCATAGTATTATGACCCATAGTATTATGAAAGGCTTCGTTCGGGCTTAAGACCCATAGTATTATGAAAGGCTGATGATGATTAAAGGCCATAAATCTTTCAACATTATTAAGCTGGGAGAAAGGATTGAAGAGGGCATCAAAAATGGTATGGTTACAAACTTCGAGGCCTTGCAAGCTACAAATAAGGCCTTATAGTCAGGAGGTGTGTCCAAGAAAAGGGACGTAAGAGCCGTAATGGTTGCACAAAGAACAAAATCTCCCATCAAATACCAAACCTACCCAATGCCGCCACTCGCATATCATCCTACTCCAAACTACCAAGCACCCTCACCCTCTTACCAAACTCCACCACCCACTTATCAACCACCTCCCACATATCAGCCTGCTTCACCCAAACATTCCCAACCCACACATGTTTACGAAGCCAACAATACTCAATCAGCCCACTATTAATCCCCCCCTGCGCGCCAAAACTTCGCAAGACCTCGACCAAACTTTGACCGAAGACCTCTAAAATAATATACGGCTATTGCTGAACCTATCGACCAGTTGTATGAAAGACTTAAAGCTGCAGGTTATGTCGCCCCTAACCGTGCTGCAACCCCTGAGAACCCTTCTCAGTGGGTTAATCCAAATAAATCTTGTACATACCGTTCCGGCATGAAAGGACACACCATTGACGAATGTCGTTCTCTAAAGGATAAGATCCAGACTTTAATTGATAACAAGGTTATTGTGGCAAAGGAACCTGCTCCAAATGTCCGCAGTAACCCTCTACCGGACCACAAGGGAGGAGGCGTTCACATGACTGAAATAGAGGATGATTCGGATCCCAAGGGATCGATCAGTTTGATCACAGAAGGTGACGACCCAAAGAAACCAATAGTCACTCTTAATCCGATCGTAGTCCAAATTCAGCCCTTTGGGGACATCGAGGTAAATGTGTCCATGCTACTTGAGTTTGATGCATCATCATCAGAAAAAATGCCAGCGCCAATTGAGGTCGAGTTCGTGTCTCCAGCAAAGGCATCTACGCCATTCGAAGTTATAGTTTTACCGCCCAAGGTGCATGCTCTATTCGGAGTAAAGATAGCCACGGCAATTCAAGTGGCGATGATAGCCTTGACACAATTCCATGCAAAGGCTATTCCATGGGACTACACATTCGAGGCAAGAAGGAAAGGTAAGGTTATGTTCGGAGAGGCTATTGCGGTAGAGGGTATGACGAGAACTGGTAGAGTTTATACGCCGGAACATCTGGCTGAGTCGAGCAAGCAGGCTTCTAACCGGCCAACCATCACCGAGACCGAGCCAGATGATCAATGGAGAAAGATACAGGCCAAGGAATACTCGATCGTTGACCAGCTGAACAAAATACCGGCGCAAATTTCTATCCTTGCTTTACTACAAAATTCTGATGCACAAAAGAATGCCTTGTTAAGGGTCCTGAGTGAAGCATATGTGCCAAGCAACATCACCAACGGAAAGATGGCTAAAATGCTATGACATGTATTGGAAAGTCACAAGATCACTTTCCATAAAGATGAGCTGCCACAGGAAGTGTTGAGTCACAACAAGGCATTGCACATCACCGTGCAATGCGAAGAATATTTTATCACCAGAGTCCTGATTGATGAGGGATCCAAACTCAACATTTTTCAGTTGGTAACACTCAGGACATTGGGTAAGGGACTGCACGAGATCAAAGGCTGGGCCATCAACGTAAAAGCTTTCGACGGCTCCCAAAGGTCCACCATTGGGGAAATTAGTCTGTGTTTGCAAATGGGCCCTACTTGGTCCGATGGGGGTTTTCAAGTGATAGACGTGCCGGCGTCTTACAATCTGTGGTTGGGGCGACCTTGGATTCATGCTGCTGGGGCCGTAGCATCAACACTACATTAGGCAGTAGAGTTTGAGTGGAATCACGAAGAGGTGATCATTCACGGCGATGGTAGCAATCCCATATAAAGTCGCCAGACGGTCCCGGCAATAGGAGGCAGAAGAAAGATAGGTGGGGATAGGTGGGGAGACCTATTACCACATCGAGCGGGTCAACGCCGTTGACAAGGACAAATGGTGGGAAAACAAATTTGAGAGCATATTGAACTGGAGCCGATACGAACCTGGCAAGGGGCTCGGCAAGAACCTCCAAGGAATCACTATACCTATAAAACTCAAGAAACATGGAACCACCTTCGGTCTGGGATATGAGTATACCTGAGAAGAATTCAACAACTGGTCGCCACCATGGCGCGGTCCTTACTATTCGCTGGAGCAGCCAATACAACATTTGGAACAGACTTTCCAGCCGGCCGATATTATCTATGGGTCAGAGGAAGAGGAAGCACTGGAAGCGGTGAAGAATTTGTTCCAAGAAGATGATGATATGGATTGTTGTGTCGTTCTCGAGGAGGAGGGGGAGGAAGGACCTTTCATACAAGCCGTGATTGGAGGAGCATACCTACACAATTGGACCCTCAGAACCACAAGAGCTCGGCGAGCCTCGGGGTAGCAAGGCTGAACAAGCATCATACACTATCTTTTATTTTTACTAGTTTATTCTTTCGCATTTTAAATTTCCACAATAAGATCTTCAATGTTCAAAACAATTATGGAATTTATCAAAGCATTTCGATTTTCCTTATAAATCAAAACTCTTATTATTTTCTCTCATTACTCTACTTATACAGCATTGCTATTACTTATCTTGATGAAGCGGTGACTGTGACATGCAATGAGACAATGCAACAAATGGATATAGATTCAGAGGAAGATGACATACCGGAGGAGATTGTTAAAGAGTTGAGAATTTTGAAAAAAATCAACCTAACTCCAACCTAGACGAGATCGAAATTGTTAACCTGGGGGACGAAGAGAATATCAAAGAAACACGAATTAGCGTTCACTTATCGTCATCAGAAAAGAGGGAATACACAGAATTTCTAAGATAATATGAGGACATATTCGCATGGTCGTACGATGACATGGAGGGTCTGAGTACATCTATTGTGGATCACAAACTGCCAACTAATCCGACATGTCCGCCGGTAAAGCAGAAGCCCAGAAAGTTCAAACCGAATATGAGACTGAAAATCAAGGAAGAAGTCACCAAGCAGGTCAAAGCCAAGGTCCTCAGGGTAGTGGAATACCCAACGTGGTTAGCCAATATCGTGCCAGTACAAAAGAATGACGGGAAGGTTAGAGTCTGTGTCGACTACCGGGATCTCAACCGGGCCAGTCCGAAAGACAAACTTCCCCTTGCCAAATATCCATATCCTGATTGAGAATTGCGCTAAGCATGAATTACAATCATTTGTGGATTGTTTCGCCGCTTACCACCAGATTTGGATTGATAAAGAAGATGCTATGGAAACGGCTTTCATTACGCCGTGGGGAATGTACTGCTACAAGATGATGCCGCTCGGGTTAAAGAATGCAGGGGCCACCAACATGAGGGCCATGACCACCATTTTTTATGATATGATACACATGGAGATCGAGGTGTACGTAGATGATGTTATCATGAAGTCCAAGAAGGCCGTTGATCACATAGAAGATTTGAGGAAGGTTTTCTATAGATTGCAGAGGTACAGCCTAAAACTGAATCTCGCAAAGTGTGTTTTTGGGGTTCGTGTTGGAAAATTACTTGGGTTTATTGTGAGTCGCTGAGGAATAGAACTGGATCCATCAAAGGTCAAAGCTATTCAAGAATTGCCACCGCCAGAGAATAAGAAGGACGTGATGAGTTTCTTGGGGGGACTCAACTACATCAGTCGGTTCATAGCACAATCTACAGTCATCTGTGAGCCAATATTTATGATGCTAAAGAAGGATGTCGTTACCAAATGGACTGATGACTGCCAAAAAGCATTCGACAGAATCAAGGAATACCTATCAACACCACCGGTTTTGGTCCCGCCTGAGCCGGGTAGACCTTTACTACTCTACATCGCAGTATTAGATAGTGCCTTCGGCTTCCTGGGGTAGCATGATGAAACGAAGAGGAAAGAGCAGGCCATTTACTATCTCAGCAAGAAGTTCACTCTGTACGAGGCCCGGTATTCTCTGTTAGAGCATACCTATTGTGCTTTGACTTGGGTGGCCCAGAAGGTGAGGCATTACTTCTGTGCCTATACTACATATCTCATATCAAGGATGGATCCTCTAAAGTACATCTTTCAGAAGCCCATGCCCACTGGCAAGCTAGCCAAGTGGCAAATTCTGTTGAGTGAATCTGATAGTGTCTATGTGACTCAAAAGGCAATGAAGGGACAGACACTAGCAGATCACCTTGCGGAAAATCCTGTAGATGGAGAATACGAACCCTTGAAGACGTATTTTCCTGACGAGGAAGTGCCATTTGTAGGAGAAGACATTGCAGAATCCTATGACGGCTGGAGATTGTTTTTTGATGGAGCGGCAAATTTCTAAGGAGTTGGCATAGGAGCGGTCCTAGTATTTGAAACCGGTCAGCATTATCCGGTGTCTTCCAAACTCAGGTTCCCGTGCACCAACAATATGGCCGAGTATGAAGCCTGCATCCTAGGGCTCAAGATGGCCATTGACATGAATGTTCAGGAGTTGCTAGTGATTGGAGACTCAGACATACTCATACATCAGGTCCGAGAAGAATGGGCAACCAAGAACTCTAAGATACTCCCGTATCTGCATCACGTACATCAGTTGAGAAAGAGGTTCACAAAGACAGAATTCTAGCATGTTCCCAGAATCCAGAATGAATTCGCCAATGCATTGGCTACCTTGTCATCCATGATACAACATCCAGACAAAAACTTCATTGATCCCATTCCAGTAAAGATCCACGATCAGCCGACTTACTGTGCACATGTTGAGAAAGAAGCAGACGGAAAACCTTGGTTTCAGGATATCAAGGAATATTTGGCAAAAGGAGAATACCCAGAACTTGCAAATCCTATTCAGAAACGCACACTTCGGAGGCTATCCAATAATTTCTTCCATAGTGGAGGAATCCTGTATAGGAGGACTCCTGATTTCGGACTACTCAGGTGTGTCGACGCAAAGGAAGCATCCAAACTGTTAGAAGAAATCCACGCCGGGACCTACGGTCCCCATATGAACGGTTTTGTCTTAGCCAAGAAGATACTCCGGGTTGGTTACTTTTGGATGACTATGGAAACAGACTGCATCCAGTATGTCCGGAAATGCCACCACTGTCAGATACATGAAGACATGATAAAGGTACCTCCCAATGAGCTTAATGCAACAAGCTCACTATGGCCTTTCGCTGCCTGGGGAATGGATGTCTTTGGGCCAATCGTGCCCGCCGCTTCAAACGGGCACAGATTCATCCTAGTGGCAAATGACTACTTCACCAAGTGGGTCGAAGCAGCATCTTACAGAGCAGTAACTAAGAAAGTCCGCGACCGTATTGTTTGTCGATTCGGGGTTCCAGAATCGATCATCACTGATAACGGTTCAAACCTCAACAACGACTTGATGAGAGCCATGTGTGAAACCTTCAAGATCAGACACAAGAATTCTACAACATACATGCCTCAAATTTATGGAGCTGTAGAAGCCGCTAACAAGAACAACAAGAAGATATTGAGGAAAATGATAGAGAAGCATAAGCAATGGCACGAGAAGCTATCATTTGCTTTATTGGGGTATCGCACCACAGTCCGCAAATCAACTGGGGCAACCCCCTATATGTTCGTTTATGGTACGGAAGCCGTCATTCCCGCCGAGGTGGAAATTCCTTCTTTAAGGATCATACAGGAAGCTGAACTTGACGATGCAGAATGGGTGAAGAGTCGTTACGAGCAACTAGCTCTTATAGATGGGAAAAGAATGAACGCAGTATGTCATGGTCAGCTGTATCAGAATAGAATGTCCATAGCCTTCAACAAAAAAGTCAAGCCGAGACAGTTCACACAAGGGCAGCTGGTATTAAAGAAAATTTTTTCGCATCCAAATGAAGCCAAAGGGAAATTCTCTCCCAACTGACAAGGTACATACATGGTTCACCGGGTTCTGACAGGAGGAGCCCTTATACTTACAGAAATGGACGGAGAAGTTTGGCCAATACCAATCAATTCAGATGCAGTCAAGCGTTACTACGTGTAATCTTTATGCTTTCCTATATGATGTAATTGACCTACGTATGACCGGATTCCCGTTAATGAGGGGATACGTAGGCAACCTTATGGGTTTGGTTACAATTCAATAAAAATTTCATTTCCTCCCGCAATTGGAAACTGGGGCAGAATTTTGAGGAGGACCCTCAAAATTCCGAAGTAATTTCAGCCAGTCATCACGTGCAACCGTCAAAAGCACCAACCCGTTAAGCTGGGGCAAAATTTTGAGGAGGACTCTGAAAATTTTGTAGCAAGAGAGGTCGCAATGTCTTGAGCCACGTCACAAGCGTCGGTTCATCTACAGTTGTTTCTTAAATATATACTTACGTCATATTTTTGTTTTTAAATTCTGCATGTTATTATCGAAATCGCCTTGTTCAGCAATGCTACCGCAACTATGCATACTATATCACTAGATCAGAGCCGAACAGGTCAAGTAGAGCCAGCGGGGATGCGAACTAACCATCCCCCCTCTACAAAAACTTACGATTTTTCTTTGGATGCAGACACATGGATTGCGAAAGCATATGACATACTATACACTCACGAGATAAACATTATTCATGGTTACAACTCTTAGAAATATTGCACTTGCGCGCATTTGCTATCCACGCACGCCGGTGATATTACCTACGACACGATGTCCCCAGCAGTCATAATATTGCAACCTGCTATCAGCTAAGAAAACTCTATTACTATTTGCCATTTTATTTCTGCACTGCATAAGGCTACCATTCTGCCTTCTGAGACTAAACACTGTCTCCATCTGTATTTTCTGCAATACATAAGGCTATTATGCTGCCTTCCGAGACTAAACACTATCTCCATCTACATTGTCTACATTGCATAAGGATATCATTCTGCCTTCCGAGACTAAACACTGTCTCCATCTGCATTTTGCATCTCATGGCTTGAAAGATAGCCACCTCATTTGCACTTACATGGCTGAAAGATCGCCACATCATGTGCACTTGCATGGCTGAAATATCGCCACCTCATTTACATTCTGCATGGTTGAAAGATCACCGCCTTTACATTTTGTATGGCTGAAAGATCGCTGCCTTTACATTTTGCTTGGCTGAAAAATCGTCACCTTTTTACATTCTGCATGGCTGAAAGATCACCACCTATTTACATTCTGCATGGCTGAAAGATCGCCACTTGTTTGCATTCTGCATAGCTGCAAGATCGCCACCTATTTACATTTTTGCATGGCTGAAAGATCGCCACCTTATTTACGTTTGCATGGCTGAAAGATCGCCACTTTATTAACATTTTGCATGGCTGCAAGATCGCCACCTATTTACATTTTTGCATGGCTGAAAGATCGCCACCTTATTTACGTTTGCATGGCTGAAAGATCGCCACTTTATTAACATTTTGCATGGCTGAAAGATCGCCACCTATTCACATTTTGCATGGTTGAAAGATCACCACCTATTCACATTTGCATGGCTGAAAGATCGCCACCTTAGTTACATTTTGCACGGCTGAAAGATCGCCACTTCATTTACATATGTATGGCTAAAAGATTGCCACCTATTGCATCTCATGGGCTGAAAGATCGCCAAATACTTCATTTCATGGGCTGAAAGATTGCCAAACTATCCAAAGGCGTCATTGCTCAGAGGAAATATTTGCATAGCCCGAGAACACCATGCCACGACCTAAGGATCCCTTTAATTATTTGCATATCATTATTCAAAGGCATCATGGTTCGGAGGCATCATTCTCATAGCCCGAGAGCATCATTTCATGGCCTGCGAATCCTTTATTATTATACACTTCATGGCCCAGGACATCATGGTCTAAGGGCGTCATCCTAACCGCCCAACGACAACATTCATGATCCGACGGGAATTTGCATCACATTTAAATTTACGCACAATATATGCTTGTATTGCTTATTTGCAGGTTAACTGGCGAGCAACGACCATCTCAGCAGGAGCGATCCTGCTCCAGTTCCCGCAGCCCTATCAGACCTTAACCATTCACCCGATCCTAAATATCGCGTCCTTTCTAGAGAAGTCTCCGTCGGCATATTCTGCCGACAGATCCTGAACTACATATGGCCTAATTCCTGTAAGATCAAGGATATGTAGTGTGACGACCCGAAGGGGTTATCACTTGTTTTCTTACCCATTCTATACTTCTGAGGCCTTGAAAACCTCATCTATGGTTGCCTCGATTTGCGTGCGCAGTCCGGGCATGTAGCTGGAAAGCTTAAATATGAATTCTATGGGAAAATGCTAAATTTTGATATAAAGTTGAATAAATTTGACTTCGGTCAATATTTTTGGGTAAACGGACTCGGACCCATGATTTGACTGTCCCGGAGGGTCCGTAGGAAGATATGGGACTTGGGCGTATGCCCGGAATCGAATTCCGAGATCCCAAGTCCGAGAAATTAATTTTTGTGTGAAATTGTTTTCTGAAAATAATTAAGGAAATTGGAAATGAAATTTGATTAGAAGACTATGGTATCAGACCCGTATTTTGGTTCTGGCGCCCGGTACATGTCTTATATATGGTTTAAGCACTTTCTGTAAAGTTTGGTTGAAAATGGACGTTGTTTGGCGTGTTTCGGACTAAAAATGGAAATTTGATGTTTATGAAAACTTGGAAGAAATTATGAATTTTGAGGTTGTGTGCATATTTGGTTTGGAGCCCCGAGGGCTCGGGTGAGTTTTAGATAGGCGTCGGAGTGCATTTTAAACTTTGAAAAAAAATCTGGTGTGAACAGGCCTGTAGGCTTCGCATGGTCCGCAAATGCGAACTCGCAAATGCGAAGGCTGGTTCGCAAATGCGGAACCAGCCCAGGCCTGCCTAGGTTCGCAAATGTGAAGCTATTCTTCGCAAATGCGAAGGTCAAGGGTTCGCAAATGCGAGACCTTTTCCGCAAATGCGAAGGTCTCCTGATAGGTCTGAGTTCGCAAATGCGAACCAGTGTTCGCAATTCCCACATTTGGTCGGGGTTCGCAATTGTAAACCCCAGTTCGCAATTGCGATATCTGCAGCCCAGCATTTTCATACTTAGTCGAATTTTAGGCCATTTTTCACCTCACTTTCAAAATACAACTCCTTAGGAAATTTTTCAAGAACAAATTTCATTCCAAATCATTTGTAAGTCGATTTTTACTCAATTCTTTTAGTAATTTACATCATTTAACATGTTTTTCACTTAAAATCAAGGATTTTCATGGGTGAAATTGGGGGTTTTGGGTAGAACCAAGGTTTTTTCGAAAATTGGGGATTTGGACCTCAATTTGTGGTTCGATTTTGTAACAAATTACATATTTGAGTTCATGGGGGAATGGGTAACCTGGTTTTGGTTCGAACCTCGGGTTTTGACCACGTTGTCATGAGGGGCGTTTTGGTCATTTTACCTACATTCACGTCTTAGCATTAAATTAAATTGTAGAATCAGTTGTTTGAGATGTTATTTACGAGATGTAATTGAAATGAATAGATTTGGGCCATTTGAAGTCGGATACTCATGGCAAAAGTGTGTTTCGAGTTAATTTTGGAGCCGGTTTGAGGTAAGTGGCTTGTCTAACCTTGTGTGGGGGACCTTTTCCCCTTAGGACATGATATTTGATACTTGGATGCCTCGTACCTGAGGTGACGAGCGCGTACTTGAGCTAATTGTTGAAAAATCCATTATTACTTGAAGTATCTCAATTGAGTTTTCTTGGTTATCTGCTTATCCTAATTGTAAGCTCTTCATGTGTTAGCTTAGAGAAGCATGTTTAGTTGACTTACTTGCCTGTTTGCATAAATTGTCTTGTTTGTACTCCGTGAAGCATGTTAGGCCAGAATTTTTTATTACTTGTTCCGAGTTTAGTATTTTTCTTGTTTGTTTGAGCTGATATTGTATGTTTTAAATTTGGGACTACGGGACGGCATCCCGGGAGATCCCCTGCACGTGATATGTTCTGGACTGAGAGTGCGGGATACCAAGAGATCCCAAGCACATGTATATATATAACTATTGAGGATACCAAGAGATCCCCAAATTGCTATTGAGGATACCAAGAGATCCTCGGGATACCAAGAGATCCCCGAATTGCTATTGAGGATACCAAGAGATCCTCGGAATACCAAGAGATCCCCGAAATGCTATTGAGGATACCAAGAGATCCTCGGGATATCAAGAGACCCCCGAATTGCTATTAAGGATACCAAGAGATCCTCGGGATACCAAGAGATCCCCAAATTGCTATTGAGGATACCAAGAGATCCTCGGGATATCAAGAGATCCCCGAATTGCTATCAAGGATACCAAGAGATCCTCGGGATACCAAGAGACCCCTGAATTGCTATTGAGGATACCAAGAGATCCCTCGTGTATACGGTGAGGATACAAAGAGATCCTCGGGATACCAAGAGATCCCCGGATTATCATTCCTGTTGTGAGTGGCATTTCCTTGTGTTGTCTTGTTTCTGCTTTCTATTATTGCATTCCTTATTTATCCTGTTTAGATTTCTCGCTGTAGACTTTATCAATACTGTTTCCCTTATTCTATCATTTATTTTGTCTATCTCGGTAGGGCCCTGACCTTCCTCGTCACTACCCAATCGAGGTTAGGCTTGGCACTTATTGAGTACCATTGTGGTGTACTCATTCCCCTTCTGCGCATGTTTTTCATGTGCAGATCCAGGTACTTCATCTCAGGCATACTATCCTTGAGGTAGGGAGAGGTACGGAGACTTCGAGGTACATCTGTAGCGTCCGCAGATTGAAGAGTCTCCTTCTTTACTCTATTTGTAGTATTTAGCCTTCTTTTCGTACTTTTGCTTTAGACATTCTGGAGTTAGAGTCGTGTATTACTTTCCGTTAGCTTGTGTTCTCGTGAGTTTCCGGGTTTTTGGGGTGATATTGTAGACTTCCGCATTATTGAGTGGCATATGCCGAGTGGCATTTTTATACAGTTTTCTTTAAGTTGTTTAGTTTTAAATAAATTATTCCGCAAGTTATGTTGTTTTCCGCATTGTTAGGCTTACCTAGTTATAGGGACTAGGTGCAATCTAGACATGTTCACGGAGGGCGAACTGGGGTCGTGACAAATTGGTATCAGAGCTCTAGGTTCATAGGAGTCACGAAACACAGGCCAATTTATTAGAGTCTCGCTGATCGGTACGGAGACGTCTGTACTTATCTACGAGAGGCTATGTAACCATTTGGAAAATTTCACTTCATTTGATTCCCTATCGTGCGAGATTTTTGACATCACAATCCTAAACTTCTGCCTTCTATTCTCTCACAAATGGTGAGGACACGTGCTACTCGAGAAAGATGACCTTCGGAAAGGGGTTTAAAGTTAGCAGCAATTGTGGGTTCAAGTGCCACGAAGATAGATTTTATTTAAGGCAGCAGCTGAGCAGAAAAGGTTGAGGAAAGACATGTGGGAAGTGTCAGGCGGTGGCTAAAATTTCTGGGAGGCCGAGTATAAGAGGCCAAGGGCCGAGTAGTCGATTAAGGGGATGAGTTCCGCCAAAGTGGGAGAGAGTCGCGGAGTTGCATATGGGCTTTGCAGTGGGATGACCATGTACCATAAGGAGAGCTTGGAGTGTTTTGAGAATATTAGTGATTGGTGATTGTGGTCTACGGATTTAATTAGAAGTATGAGCTATTATCCGGTAGGAGATTTGATATAACGAGAAGGAGCTTCTAGAATGAAGAAGGATACAACATAACTTTGAATTGGAAGAATATTGCCGCACATTTAGTTGATGTTCACGAGGGGTGAATGGACTTGTGCAACTGGAGAGTGAGCTCGGACTCAGGATGGGTTATTGATGTCGTGGTGATTGTACCCCGTGCAGTAGCGTTGGAAGATGCCGTGGAGTGATTTCTACAGGTGGGTTATTCCTGCGAGTAGGTTAGCGTTCACGTGGTTCGCGAGGCTTCTGCGAAGAATTCTATTTGTTATACAGCGAAAGGATCGGTCGAGCGAATGTTGTTAATGATTCAGAGTATAAAAGGGGGTTTCTACAGTAAGATATCGAGAATGTTGGTGGTTGGTTGCGCAGGGTTATGTTAATAAGAGATTAAGAATCCTGGTGAACTCCAGAGTTGTGTAATAGTGGCTTCAAGCTAAGTGGGAGAGTCCCACCGCCTATGATTGGGTTGCATGGTTAACCACTTGCGAGGTTTTCGGGTTGTTAGCATATTTTTGGGTTATTCGGCTACGGGAAAAGAACATAAGGGGTAATTTGAGCTGAGGAATTGTTAATGGGTGCTATGGTTGGCCTTAATGGCTCATGTTCAGACTTGGGGAAGGATTCAGGACTTATGCCTAGTATGGATGCGGATTTCGAGGGGAGTGATTTCGTCGGATGCCTCGTTGAGAGGGTATTCATGTGTTATAAGATTTAAGGAGTTGATTATATTCGGGACCAAGTCAGAGCGGGTGGCTCTCAGCAACGGTCCTAATGGATTCAAAAAGAGGAAATGTATGGTGCCTAATGATTTCGAGCCTATAAGTACAGTTAAGAATCAAGCTTTTGCAGCATGCTTATGAGTGGAGGACCAGGATGTCCTATGATATTTGGACTTGCGGTGTAGCACTTGAGAGAAAGATGAGAAAGGACTTCGGATTTGTACAAGGATTAGCAGAATGGGCATATCAGTTGAGGGTGCGAATGTGCGCACAAGGAAGGTATGAGATGGTTCATGGGATTTGAGACGGCATGGTCTCGCGGTTCCAGGTCACTCGGGGTGAGTACGGATGGAGTGTGTTATGTGCTGAAAGGAGTTATTGTTATTACTAAGGCAATCGGGGTAAATCGAAGGAAGATATATTGGTTAACCATAGTTGAGTTGGCGTATTGGTGGTAGAGGTCAGTTCGTTCAGCGTGATCGAGTTATGCATGTGATTTGTGGCGGTACGTGTAAGGCTTGCCGGTCACCGTAATTAATGTTTTACAAAAGCATTCTTCTGTTATAGCCTGTTATGTGTAGGCGGATCCCTGAAGGGCTATGGTAGCTTAGACCACTACTTAGATATTTGCCTATACTACGGTTATGAGAATTTACCTGTGTGTTGCTATGGTTCTCCTGAAGTGAGTCCAGTGAAATGCTTTTATTGGCACGTTGGGTGCAGTGAGTGGTATGGAATTTGAAGTGAGGATCAAGGTTGTAGTTCGGTGCTGACAAGGATGTCATGAGCTCGGATTAGCAGGAAAGGAGTTTCGATGTTTAAAGTGAGTTGGTATTGTTGTCAGTATCACCTGAGATCGGTGTTTAAGGATTCTTGACCGCTTTACAGCGTTAGTGCGGCCGGTGGTTTGGATGTGCGGACCCGTTATTCATTTTGAAAGGTTGTGGGAGCGTGTCCCACAGGAAGATTTGTATAAGTGTGACATGTAGTCACTTGATTGATTAAAGATTTAAACCAAGTATGAGTATTGTGATAATATCATTAATTTGAGAATTTATGCCTGGAGGGCACTCTATTTATTGGGTTATGGACTGTGGAGGTTCGCTCCAGTTATGAAAGGGAGTCGAGGTGTTATTTCGTTGTCAATTATTTCATGTAATGATGTATTGCGTCGAGCGAGTTGTGAGGCGGCTTGGTGAATTTCTTATGTGTTGAGGTTCCGCATAGAGATGAGGTTGTATGAGCAGGATGGCTCTTGAGATTCAGAACATATAACGCACTTCAGTTGCGCTCGAGTTTGTGGATTATACCGTTATATGTCTCCCCAAGGAATGGTATTATACACTTAGCGTGTTTATGACTGCTATTCGGTATTTTGTTATAATGAGCAATTTAGCTCGATATACATCTCCTGATGTGAGTTCCATGTGTGGATCGGGTGGCACGCCGCCATGGGTATGTTATTTGGATCGGGTGGCATGCCGCCATGGTTACGTTGTGCGGATCGGGTTGCACGCCGCAATGGTGTGATGTGCAGTACAGTTCCCCATATCTGTTTATTGTGTTCTGTTTCCTATTTTCTGAAGGAAGCTCATATTAGCTGTGCGCCCGTGTCGCATGTATGATTCGCGAGCGGGGTAATTGAAATTTCTTTTCAGAGTTCACTTTCCTTTTTGTATCGCCTTCTAATCGGTAGCCTATCGGCACATTGTGACATCATTTGAGACTTTTGGTCATGTTGGGGTGGCTTATTGCCTGAGCAGTTCGTACTGGGTGAGACGAGATTGTTGGATTTAGGATCAGTGCAATCTGATTACGTGAAATTTATTAAGGAGCAAAGATCATTATTTGGTTCAAAATGAGGTAATGTTTCTTGTCAGGAGTATAGACTTAATGATTGGTTGACTCGGCAGTCTATTATGAATTTTTGCACATCTCTTCCGGCATTGTAAGAGTTAGAGTAAGACCTATGTATATCATGGGGTGCAATGAGAGCATTAGATTCGTGGAATTTTGACTAAGTCGATCAGAAAATGATATTGTGGTCCGGTGAGTAAAGTGATGCTAGGTGTGAATTCAGCAAAGTTATGCAGCCATGTTTGGGTACAGCGTGTAGTGATTGATACGGTGATCTTATGTTGGAACAGGTCGGGCATAGAATTCCGGATGTTGGAATTGGGCTCTAAGGCTTATTTGCTTGAATAAAAGGGAATATCTTCAGAATTGATCGAGCTGATGTGCTCAACTGAGTTGTGGTAGCACGGGAAGGTGCATGAGAAGTTAAATAGTAATTCCAGACTACTTCAGTGTAGTTCTCAGCACATTCGAGGACGAACGTATGTTTAAGTGGGAGAGAATGTAACGACCCGACCGGTCGTTTTAAGCTCTAGCGCATTGTTCAGCATTCTGAGGCCACGAACAACTTCATTTCAGGTATAATGACTTGTACCCGTGGTCGGAATTAAGTTTCAGGAAGTTCAAAGTTGATTTGGGAAGAGAATTCTCATTTCGGAAGCTTAAAGTTGAAAGAAATTTCATATGTTTTGGTTGAAGTGCATTTCAGTGATTACCGATGTCCGTTTGGGATTCCGAGTCTGATATGCGGAGCCGTTATCCTCATCTTTTTCCCGACTCAGGTACTTCTTTCTTTTGTCCGTCAAGGACCAACGGTTGTTTTCTTACCCATTCTGTACTTCCGAGGCCTTGAAAACCTCATATAGGGTTGCCTCGATTTGCATGCGTAGTCCGGGCGCGTAGCCGTAAAGCTTAAATATGAATTCTATGGGAAAAATGCTAAATTTTGATATTAAGTTGAATAAATTTGACTTCGGTAAATATTTTTGGGTAAACGGACCCGGACCCGTGTTTGATGGTCTCGGAGGGTCCGTAGGAAAATATGGGACTTGGGCGTATGCCCGGAATCCGAGGTCCCAAGTCCGAGAAATGAATTTTAGTGTGAAATTATTTTCTGGAAATAATTAAGAAAATTGGAAATGAAATTTTATTAGAAGACTATGGTATTGGGCCCGTATTTTGGTTCCGGCGCCCGATACAGGTCTTATATATGGTTTAAGCACTTTCTGTAAAGTTTGGCTGAAGACGGACATCGTTTGACGTGTTTCGGACTAAAAATGGAAATTTGATGTTTATGAAAACTTGGAAGAAATTAGAATTTTGAGGTTTAATTCGATGTATATGATGTTATTTCGGCGATTTGATCGCGCGAGTAAGTCCGTAGGATGTTTTTGAGGTTGTGTGCGTATTTGGTTTGGAGCCCTGGGGGCTCGGGTGAGTTTTGGATAGGCGTCGGTGTGCATTTTAAACATTGAAAAAAAATCTGGTCTGAACAGGCCTGCAGGCTTCGCATTTGCGATATCTGCAGCCCAGCATTTTCATACTTAGTCGAATTTTAGGCCATTTTTCACCCCACTTTCAAAATACAACTCCTTAGGCAATTTTTCAAGAACAAGTTTCATTCCAAATCATTTGTAAGTCGATTTTTACTCAATTCTTTTAGTCATTTACATCATTTAACATGTTTTCCACTTAAAATCAAGGATTTTCATGGGTGAAATTGGGGGTTTTGCGTAGAACCTAGATTTTTTCGAAAATTGGGGATTTGGACCTCAATTTGACGTCCGATTTAAAAACAAGTTACATATTTGAGTTCGTGGGGGAATGGGTAACCAGGTTTTGGTTAGAACCTCGGGTTTTGACCACGTTGGCCTGAGGGGCGTTCTGAGATGTTATTTACGAGATGTAATTGAAATGAATAGATTTGGGCAATTTGGAGTCCGATACTCGTGGCAAAAGTGTGGCTTCGAGTTGATTTCGGAGCAGGTTTGAGGGAAGTGGCTTGTCTAACCTTGTGTGGGGGACCTTTTCCCCTTAGGACATGATATTTGATATTTGGATGCCTCGTACGTGAGGTGACGAGCGCGTACTTGAGCTAATTGTTGAAAAATTCATTTTTACTTGAAGTATCTCTATTGAGTTTTCTTGCTTATTTATTTATCTTAATTGTAAGCTCTTCCCGTGTTAGCTTAGAGAAGCATGTTTAGTCGACTTACTTGCCTATTTGCTTAAACTGTCTTGTTTGTACTCCGTGAAGCATGTTAGGCTAGAATTTTCTATTACTTGTTCCGAGATTAGAATTTTTCTTGTTTGTTTGAGCTGATATTGTATGTTTTAAATTTGGGACTATGGCACGGCATCCCGGGAGATCCTCTACACGTGATATGTTCTGGACTGAGAGTGCGGGATACCAAGAGATCCCTGGCACATGTATATATATAACTATTGAGGATACCAAGAGATCCCCGAATTGCTATTGAGGATACCAAGAGATCCCTGAATTGCTATTGAGGATACCAAGAGATCCCCGAATTGCTATTGTGGATACCAAGAGATCCTCGGGATACCAAGAGATCCCCGAATTGCTATCGAGGATACTAAGAGATCCTCGGGATACCAAGAGACCCCCGAATTGCTATTAAGCATACCAAGAGATCCTCGGGATACCAAGAGATCCCCGAATTGCTATTGAGGATACCAATAGATCCTCGGGATACCAAGAGATCCCTCGTGTATACGGTGAGGATACCAAGAGTTCCTTGGGATACCAAGAGATCCCCGGATTATCATTCCTGTTGTGAGCAGCATTTCCTTGTATTGTCTTATTTTTGCTTTCTATTATTGCATTCCTTATTTATCCTGTTTAGATTTCTCACTGTAAACTTTATCTATACTGTTTCCCTTATCCTATCATTTATTTTGTCTATCTCAGTAGGGCCTTGACCTTCCTTGTCACTACCCAACCGAGGTTAGGCTTGGCACTTACTGAGTACCGCTGTGGTGTACTCATGCCCCTTCTGCATGTTTTTCATGTGCAGATCCTGGTACTTCATCTCAGGCGCACTATCATTGAGGCAGGGAGAGCTGCGGAGACTTCAAGGTACATCTGCAGCGTCTGCAGATCGAAGAGTCTCCTTCTTTACTCTATCTGTAGTACTTAGCCTTCTTTTCGTACTTTTGCTTTAGACATTCTGGAGTTAGAGCCGTGCATTACTTTCCGTTAGCTTGTGTTCCCGTGAGTTTCCGGGTTTTGGGGTGATATTGTAGACTTCCGCATTATTGAGTGGTATATGCCGAGTGGCATTTTTATACAGTTTTCTTTTAGTTGTTCGGTTTTAAATAAATTATTCTGAAAGTTATGTTGTTTTCCGCGTTGTTAGGCTTACCTAGTTATTGGACTAGGTGCCATCACGACATGTTCACGGAGGGCGAACTGGGGTCGTGACATGTAGGCAGCTCAGAAGCCAGAGCACGGCCAAACCTCTTCAAACCGTTTTGCCAGGTAAAAATTGGCCATCATATCTTTACCCGACAACTCTTTCATTCTATGTGCTTCTTTATGTTGTTCTTCTACTGTGTTTCTTTATGTTGTTCTTCTACTGTGTTTCTTTATGTTGATCTTCTACTGAAGTGTGCATGTTAAAAGTCATAGTTCCTTTTTGAGATATTCTGAATTTATTTTTTAAGTATTCTGTCTGATTTACTTGTCTTTCATCTCCATACTCTATTGATGGTGAAAACCCTAAAATTTGGGGTTCATTCGAGTTCTGAAATTATTTGCTATGTGATTTACTTGCTAGTCATGCTCTGAATTCGACTGGTTTCAAAACCCTATTTTATTTGGACCTATTCGAGTCTCTGAAGTTGCTTAATCTGCTGCTCGACTGAATTCAAAATCTTTTGGTTCTTTATGTGATTTTGACCTCCTGCTAAACTCTTCTATAAGGTCTTTTCACTTGACCTCTTTGCATGCTATTTGATACTCTCTCTTTTATCTATTACTATGTTACCAAAATTGACCCATGTGACTACCATGTTTTCGATAGTCCCCTACTTACTGATTTTGTGATTGCATGACACTTCTCTTTGTCATAGGTTCAGCCTTGCATGCCTAATGTTTATGCACCCTTTTATATGCTAAATTTCCCTCTAAAATGACCTTCAATTTTGGACTAAGTTCAAACCTCCTTGTGTAATTCTGTTTGTACTCGTGTAATTGATTCTTCCCTTATTTTTACCAATTTCCCTGTTTCTTGCATTGATTTGAAAACTTCAGACTTTCGATTCTCTTGTCTTTAACTTGGTTTATTCATGGGAACCCATGTTACTCTCCTTAAGTCAGTGATTTTGAAATCCTTGACTCGTTGATTTGCTATGTACTGATTTTCGATTCTGCAACCTTACTTTGTTTTCTTACCTTATTTGGTTAACCGAATATTTTAAAGATTCTTCCCTTAATTAAACCCCTATGTACTTACCCCTAATGGTCTATTCTATACATGGTGTTCTACTCGATTTCTTTCCTTAATTGATTTCTGCCCATTACCATTTGAATGTAACTCCTTAATTAAAGGAAGTCCTATACTAATTTGATTTTAATTGGTACATAGTTCCATAATTATTTTCTTTCCTTATTTTTTACTTGTTTTCAAACTATAAATACCCTGTCTCTTTCATTAACACAGACACACACCAACACTCTGAGTTCTAAAATCACTTACACTGAAAATATTCTCTCCTGCTTTACTACTTGTGATGTGGCCTGCCTTCAAAGTCCTATTACCCGCTTTTATTGTATTTTTGCTTCTTTGAACTGGTATGTTCTGATTAAGATTCCAGCATCACAACAATGTGTTTACTTAATGTCTTTCCCTTCTTGTCTGCCTGTGTCTAGTTCAGTACTTATTCTTGCATGCTATTATTTCCTTATGCCTATTCTGAATTTATTATGCATCTTAAACCCCTACCCCACTGTGTTCAATGCTTGTGGTTTGTTTGAGGCATGACAGTATTGCATATTACTACCGATGACTCAAGCTTGATCCCTAGGATCCTAACCTCTCTGTTTCTCTACTATTGTGTGTTCTGGTGGGCTTATAAACATGCCAGCATCTTCTATTGTTGTGCATGCCCAAAGCTTACCCTTGCCTAAGCATAGGCTCTTTGTAATTTTCCAACCCCCTTGAATCCCTTTGTATGAAATTATCCACTTATTTGTGGCTGCTTCCATCTCCTCTTTTCCTCTTCTTTGCTTCCTTAGTTCTTAAAGTTCTGTTTCTGCACTTGCACTCCCTCTTAGACTTAAGATCCGCCCCCTCTTGTGAGCCTTGCCTTGGGACCCTTTGAGCTTCCTCTAAACATGGACACTTGAGGGCTGGCACTTCTACACTGCACTTGTCCCTATTCTTGAAATACAATTGGGGTGTGAGCACTACCCGGAGTCCCATTGAGGCTCTTAGGGAACTCTAACACACTCAAATTGGAGAAAGGCTTTGGATTGGTGGTCTTTTTAGTTGGTCTATCTCATAATTCAGATAGGAAGTCAAGAATCAGGCCTTCTATTATTGTAATTATTTTCTTTGTATTTTTTGATGTATTTGTTATCATGGTTTGTAATAATTTGTAAAGAATACTTGGGGTTGGCTAGTGAAACAGGGTTGGGGTAACTATGCATGCAAAGGGTAGAAATCATGCCTATAGGACTGTTCTAATTGCATATTCAACTACATATAGAAATCATGCCTATAGGACTGTTCTTGTTCTGCATATTCAACTACATATAGAAATCATGCCTATAGGACTGTTCTAATTCTGCATATTCAACTACAATATAGAAATCATGCCCATAGGACTGTTATAATTCTGCATATTCAACTTCACCTAGAAACCATGCCAATAGGATTGTTCTAACGTCATTCCGCGTAATTCAAACTGCATATAGATACCATGTTTATAGGGTTTATAACAAGTTCCGCGTTTAGAAAGCATGTTCATAAGGTTTAAAACAAGTTCTGCATTTAGATACCATGTCTATAAGGGTCAAAACAAGTTCTGCATTCAGATACCACGTCTATAAGTGTCTAAAATCAGCAACCTGTAGAAAACATGCCTATACGAGCTTCTAAATGAATCTGATTCGCTTCACCCAATGACAGACATAAAATCAATAGAAATATATACTATCACCTGCAAAACCTGTAATCAATTTGTTTAATGCTGCGTCTTTTTTGATAATCTAAGTCCCTCGCTTAACAATCTTAACAAGCATGCATTTTCATGATTTCAAACAATTCATTTTGAGCTTTACTGTCGTACCACCTTCTGAATTCAGTAGATAGCATGTCTATAGGATCCCGTCTGAGCACTTAGGCAAGCCTTAGAGTAATAATTAAAAACTGAGTCAGCTTCTGTTAATTATTACAACCAGCAAGTAGTCCTGATTTGGGCTTCTTATCTGAATTATGTAATAAACCAATCTGCCCAACTTTTAAACTCCCTCGTATTTAATTCTAGTCAGACCTATGCAGTACGTGCAAGACATGCTATTATGTGTTTTTTCTGTCTAAGGAGGTATATTTGAGCCTTATATATTTATATGTCTCCCCAAATATGCTATATGTGTTTTTGTATGTCGCCTTAGAATTTTACCTTTGAAACCCCAAATAAGACTAATATCCCTCCCTTTAGGATTAGTAGTCCTAAGTGCCTCCGGCACTAATTGGAACGGGACGGGTAATAGCATTAAGTAATCGAGACCAATCTGCATTTTAAATACCTTGACGCGGTGGGAAGTGTAGATATGGATATGATGACCACGCGATAATGTCACGTGTAGCCCCTCATTGTGGAGTGATTATCGGACATTGTGTGGGGTGATCCCTATTTTTAATAAACCTAGGACCCCCCCCCCCCCTTTTTTTTTCTTTATTCCTTACTCTTTTAGCATTGTAACTCTTTATTTTTAAAATTAGCCTTTCTAATTGTTCTTTCAAACTTTGTTTACTTTCAAACCATTATGTGTTGAAATCCCCTCTTATTTGAGCCTTATTTTTTATATGTTAATTGTACCTCAATTCACAATAATAATCTGGCCGGGAACCACACTAGTGGATTCTGAGGGGTGCCTAACACCTTCCGCTTAGAATAATCTCAAGCCCTTACCCTATCTCTGGTTATTCAAATCAAATTCTTTTGTTTGGTGTCCTAATGCACCCTAATCATTAGGTGGCGACTCTTCAAAATACAAAACCCAGTTCCCAAAAAGAACGTGTTGCTCCTCCAAATGTCACAAACACGATTTCTGCGGATGGAAAAGGGGGCACGACAATGAGCAGGTTAGCGGTCGCGTGGTTGGCGAAGCTTCTGCGGAGAATTTTACTGGCCCCCGGTAAGAGGTCGAATATGTGAATGTTGATGGAAATTTAGGGTGTTCATGAAGTGCTAATGGAAGGATTTCAAGGAATCTGGCGGTTTAATTGCGCGAGGTCATGTCAATAAGAGATAAAGCATCTTGGTGAATTCCAGAGGTGTGTAATAGTGGCTTCAAGCTAAGTGGGAGAGTCCCACCGCCTACGATTAATAAGGTATTAATCTCAAAAATCCAAAAAGATTTTCTTTTGAGGTTCTTCTTTGGGAAATCAATGAAAAATGGAAAAAAAATTCTTTTATTTTCCCAAGAACTTTAGCACATTGTGCACAGAAGAGAAAAAACATACTTTATCTTTATCTTTAAAGTTTCTTTCTTAGGTAATCAAAAACCGAAATCCATAAAAAAAAATATTTTTTATTTGGTTCATTTCTCGTTTCGAAGTCTTTCTTGAGAAGGGTGGTTGGTTTGAGGCTCTTAAGGTAACTCGTCCATACAACACAAGGTCAAAGGGAAAGGTAGCCATGGCTAGCAAAAACTTGGGCACAAGAGCTGTTGACCCGTCAAGGGAGTTTGTGGAGTCGGAGTCTGAATTAAAAGAGGAAGTCCAAAGGGTGAAGCAGCAGATGGCAGAAATGTATCAGTCTTGGATCAGGGGGCATCCTCCACCTTCATTCCCCACTAACTACACTGAAAACCCTGCAACTATCCCACCACTATCACAAATCCAGATTCCCACTGCTGCTTATATCTCCCCACAACCTTTTCACACTCTACCCGCCAAAGCCACCTCATATACCGGTCTTTTGGCCATTCATGCTCTTGCAGCTCCTCCACCAGCTATTTTTCTTCGATCCTCTAACAAGACTATGTTTAAAGTCCCCGATGCCCAACACTATGCTCCAGAACCAACTTTCAAAGTTTCGGATCATACTCTCACGCTCCTTATTTTGAGGCTCCTGGTGAAACTGAAAAGCCTGGTAAGACAGTGGAGCAAGATGAGATATCCAGGAAGGTGAAAATCATAGAGCAGTCTTTAAGAAACATGCAAGGGATAGGGAGCCAGATGAGCGTGTCTTACAAAGACTTGTGTTTGTTTCTTGACGTCCAACTGCCTGATGGGTTTAAGATGCCAATGTTTGATTTATATGACGGGCGTGGAGATCCCGTGGCTCATTTGAGAGGCCACTGTAGTAGGATGAGAGGCGCCAGTGGGAAAGACAAATTATTGATGGCGTATTTCAGTCAGAGTTTGAGTGGGGAAGCTCTGGAGTGGTACACCCGCCAAGATGCTAGCAGGTGGTACACATGGGATGATATGGCTCATGCCTTTGCCAAGCACTTTCAGTATAATATAGAAATTGTCCCTGATCGCAGGTCCCTCGCCAAGATGGAAAAGAAGCCTAATGAAAGCTTTAGGGAATACGGGCTCAGATGGAGAGAGCAAGCTGCCAGGGTCAATCCTCCGATGGAAGAAAAAGAGATGGTCGACTACTTTCTTCAAGCTCAAGAACCAACTTACTTTGGGCATTTGATCACGGTTGTGGGTAGGCCTTTTAATGATGTGGTAAAAATGGGAGAAATGGTAGAAGATGGGCTGAAGTCTAGCAAGATCATGAGTTATTCTACTTTAAAAACCACAACAAAAGCAATTCAGAACGACACAGGAAGCTTGCTGTGTCAGAAGGAACACGATGATGTTGTCATGGTTGTTTCAGAGTCACGACATGGACCGAAGGGCCCGCCTCACCAATATACCCAGCCTCAACTCCAACCCCAAACCTATCCCCGAGCTCCAAATAATCCACCTCAGTATTATCCTACGAACAATGTTCGGTCATATGTCTAACCACCAGGTCACTCCCTATGGCGAGCGCCAGCACCGCATAATGCATTCTTGCCTTCACAACATTTTCGAGCACCCAACAACCCTAGAAAACAGGGGCAGGGAAGAGAACAAAGGCAAAGAAATAGTTTCACGCCAATTAGGGAGTCCTACACAAGCTTATTTGAAAAGTTAAAGCATTCTAGCCTGATTGAGCCGCTCCTCGGCTATACTCCGGACCCATATGCAAAAGGCTTTGATCCTACTGTACGATGCATGTACCACTCTAATGTCCAAGGGCATAGCATTAAAGATTGTCGTTCTTTGAAAAGGGAAATAGAAAGAATGATTCAAGAAGGGGTAATTGTGATCAATGACAGTGACAGGGAGCATGGGAATCCTCTTGGGAACTTGTTGACTGAAGTTGATGATATTGAAGTTGGTAATGGTCTTGGAAATATTGATGCGGAACTCAGTGGCTAAGATGCCGTGCTTGGTAATTGGAAAGTCGCTCCATCTCTTGGCTAGCTGGAGAGGAGTCTTGGTGGCTTATTTTGTTGTCATTTCTGTTGTCCAGGTTATTTCAGGGTTGTAATCTGGATATTGTCTTGTGACTCAAACCCTTCTATCCTTTTATTTTGTCTAGTTCCTTTGGTCGTAATATCTCATTTAGTGTTGTCTAGGTTTATTCTAAGGGTTGTACCCCAGTTTATTGTGCTTGTTTTGTTGTCCAAACTCTTTCACCATTTGTCTTATGTAATTTTTTGTTTTTTGTTATTTCTAGTCATTTTTTGTTTTGTTCTCTTTTCTTTTTATAGTTCCTTTATTGTTGGCTCTAGTGACATGACATGCACACATAATTCCAAGCTTGGTCTTAAAGTTAGTTTAATCATGAGGCAATGAAACAATTTTGAAGATGATAGGGAAATTTGAGGGAAATAATTGAAGGCAATTTAAGATCACTTCAAGCCCGAATTGTGTGAAACTGAGGCAGATAGAACATAAAGAAACCCTATTGAAATGCATCATGCCGCATCGAGTTGAAGCTAACAGCAAGTTTGCCCAAATTGACAGGGGCCGTTCGTGGTAATGAGAGTGAGGGTGTTGTCCAATGGTGGTTTGTAGTTGACAGATGTAGAAGGCGAATGTGTGGATATGGTTATCAAGTCTGGTAAAATCGAAAGATGTTATAAATGTTTTCCTTGGTTTGTTAATTGTGTTGTTGTACTTGGCATGTTTTGGAGATTGGAATGACGAAGGCATTTTGTTCTGTTATCTGAACACTTTATCATTCGTTACCCCTTTGAGCCTTATTTGTTTTTTTTCATACCCCTCTTTCAGAATCAGTAGCAAAGATCAGAAACACAAGCGTGAGAGATAAGTAAAGGAAAAAGAGAAAAGAAAAAAGAATGAAAAGAGAGAGAAGAAAAAAAGAAGAAAGAAAAGAAAAGAATGAAAAGAGAGAGAAAAAAAAGAGAAAGAAGAAAAGAAAAGAAAAAGAAGAAAATGAGAAGAAAAGAAAAAGAAAAAAAAACAAAACAACAAAAAGAGAAAAGGAAGAAAGAAAAGAAAAGAAGAGGAAGAGGAAGAAAAAGAAATGAAAAATCACAACAACAAAGTAATTTCTATGACATGAACTACGTTCGACCTGATTCCTTTTAAGGATACGTAGGCAGCCTCACGGTTCGGTCCCATCAAAATAAAAGATCCAAAAGTCCCAAAGCAAAGAAACTGGGGTAGAAGTTGTGGTTGTTGTAAGAAATTTGATTTCGAAAGTTGTAATTTTGAACCCATTTGAATTGTTTTGAGCCTTTGATACCCTTCTTTCTAACCCTATCCAAAAGCCCACATTACGGTCCAAAGAAAGACCTTCCGATCAGTCTTCGAGAGATGCCGAGTCAAGCAGGTAGAGGTGATTCATATCAGGGGCAACACTCTGGTTCAAGCAGGAAAATAAAAAATGAGAGAGTCTTATTGGTCCAAACCCTTACGGGGTGGTAAGGCGACGGGAGCTGAGAGAAGTCAAAAATGAGAGAGTCTTATTGGTGAAAACCTTCACGGGCACCGTAAGGCGACTGTAAGTTGACAGAAAGAACAAAATGAGAGAGGCTTGATGGTGAAAACCCTTCAGGCACTACAAGTCGAATAAGGATTGTGAATCAGATTGGATAATCAGAGCATTGAAGCCCAGTTTCACGGTTTGGGGGTATAACAGGAGCTGAACATCAGATTTGCTTAACAGAATAGGCCGCAGGTGCATGTCATGGTCATTAGAGTTGGTATCCACATTCGATAGGTTTCTACTTTGTAGTTTTGTTGTTAGGAATCATCTCTTTCCATTGCCCTTTACTCTGTTCCTTTTGTCTTGTTTACTTCCCCTTCCTGAGTCAGTTTGGTTGTAACAAGTGAGAAATGATTGCAAAATTTGCCACCAGCTTTCCAATTGCACAAAACGGGATCTGGCTAGCACATCAAAGTGGCATAAGTCTGGAAAGAACAACGTGCACACTGAGTTGGTAACAATCAACATGCTTTGGGATTCATGTGAAATACAAAGGTTTGGTATATATCAATTCATGAACAATGCAACAAATAGAGGATGTGGGGTGAACGGATCAAAGGTATTCTCTGTGATGAGGTTGACAGAGAAAGTGGTTAACCAATGACAAGCAAGGTCTTCCAAGCGAAAATCAAAGTTATCATGGCAAGTGAAGGAGCAATAGACTTCAAGGCCAAGGCCAGTGGTTTAAGTCAAGAAAGAACAACATACGCACTGAGTGGGTGGCAATTGACGTGCTTTGGGATTCATGCGAAACACAAAGGTTTGGTAAATGTCAGTTCATGAGCAATGCAACAGATAGAGGGTATTGGGTCTTAACGGAGAAGAGGTAAATGTCAGTTCATGAGCACGCAATGTCTTTCAAGGTGAAATCAAAGTTATCATCGCAAGTGAAGGAGCAATCGCCGCAAAGTCAAGGCCACAAACCAACCACCATGTTTAAACTCACAAGTTTTCTTTGTCTGAAACAGGGACGGAAGCTATGTTCATATCAAAGCTGGGAAGCTTGAAATTCTCAGGTGTAATGCCCCAATTCTGCTTACGCAAAGGCTATTGAGAAGATCACACAACACCCCTAGGAGAAACACTTCCTAGTCGGGGTTTTCAAGTTATATTTTGTTGTAGGAGATGCACTTCCTAAATTGAGATTTCACCCCTAAGAGACGCACTTCTTAGTTGGAGTCATTTAAGCTCGGCCCTAGGAGACACACTTCCTAGTCTAGTTCATTGAAGTTTTACCTGTAGGAGACACACTTCCTAATCAAGGTCTTTCAAGTTATTCTTTTAGGAGACGCACTTCCTAAATTCAGAGTTCATTCATAGGAGACGCACTTCCTAGTTTTAGTCACTGAAGTTTTCACCCGTAGGAGATGCACTTCCTAGTCTTGGTCATTTAAATTCACCCCTAGGAGACGCACTTCCTAGTTTGGGTAGGTTATATTTTTGTTTTAGGAGACGCACTTCCTAGTTTTGGGTCATTTAAGTTTATTCCTAGGAGACGCACTTCCTAGCTTGAGTCATTGAAATTTCACCCCTAGGAGACGTACTTCCTAGTTTGAGTCATTGAAGTTTCACCCATAGGAGACGCACTTCCTAAATTAAGAGTTCATTCTAGGAGACACACTTCCTAGTTTGAGTCATTGAAGTTTTACCCATAGGAGACGCACTTCCTTAAATTGAGAATTCATTCATAGGAAACGTGCTTCCTAAATTGAAAGTTCATTCATAGGAGACGCACTTCCTAGTTTGAGTCGTTGAAGTTTCACCCCTAGGAGACGCACTTCTTAGTCTGGGTCTTTCAGGATACACCTATAGGAGACGCACTTCCTAAATTGAGAGTTCGTCCATAGGAGACGCACTTCCTAGTTTGAGTCATTGAAATTTCACCCCTAGGAGACGCACTTCTTAGTCTGGGTCTTTCAAGATACACCTATAGGAGACGCACTTCCTAATCAAGGTCTTTCAAGTTATTCTTTTAGGAGACACACGTCCTAAATTGAAAGTTCATTCATAGGATACGCACTTTCTAGTTTTAGTCACTGAAGTTTTCACCTCTAGGAGACGCACTTCCTAGTCTTGGTCATCTAAATTCACCCCTAGGAGACGCACTTCCTAAATTGGTTCATTCAGGTTTTATTTTAGCAGACGCATTTGCTAGGCAAAGTTTCTTGGTTTTGCTCGTAGGAGACGCACATCCTAGTCTAGTCTTTAGTTTACTCTCATCATTGCATCAATAGTATAAGTGGTTTACAATTTTGCTAACAACTCACAAATCTTCCTAGCGCAAACTGGGGCAGAAAATTTCGTTTGTTTTGTTTGTTTTGATTGCAGGCACCCACATGGAAAATAAGGGAACACAGAAAGTTGCAGAAATAAGGCGCCCACCTGGAGGACAAGGGAGGACAGTTCAAGTTTCAAGGAAAAACAATTCAAGTTTCAGAGGAAAGGAATACAATTCAAGTGTTGGTAATCAGGCGTCCACCTGGAGAACAAGGGAAGACAGTTCAAGTTTCAAGGTAAAGCAGTAATGCTCAAAGGAAGACGGTTCAAGTTTAGCAATCAGGCGCCCACCTGGAGAACAAAGGGAAAACAATTCAAGTTTCAAAAGAAGATAGCACAAATTTCAAGGGAAAGCAGCAAGGTTCAAAGAAAGACAGTTCGAATATTGGCAATCAGGTGCCTGCTTGGAGATAAGGGAATTCACTTCAGAATGCAATGCAAGTCAGCAACAAAAGAAGCTCGCGGCAAGAATGCGAGTCAACAGTCAGAGATGATCAACAGAAGTTAGTCACAATAAAGAAAAAGAAAAAAGAGAAAGGCAAGAAGTTAATCCAAATGTAGAAGTTGATGAAAGATATGGTTTGCTCAAGACATGGCCGAGGTCACAAGCATTGCATACCTGGTCTTGATCCGAAAAGCTGAAGAATGATGAACTAGCACCTGCAACTAGCAAGCAGCAAGGTTCAAATCTAAAGTCTGCATGAAGAACCACACAAGACTCAAGATCAAGCTTCAGAAGACTTACAGATAGGAATCTTGTAACTCATAGTTGACATGCTTAGTTAGTCTTTTTCATGTTTGATTTTTGATGTAATAACAGGACCGCGGACCGGAACCTCGTCGGAACGGCACCACGACTGGCTCTCCACCTCGGCATACTCCATCATCTCACTCACTTCTGAACTACACTAACATGATTCCTTTACAGCCAAGGATATGTAGGCAACCTCGGAAGTAGGGTTCGGTCAAATCTTTAAAAAATGCTTCCCACGGAGTATTCAAACGGGCAAAAATCGCTCGTATCCGCTCACTTTATCTTTGCACGAAAACTCTTCGTGTTTCCGAGCAAAGAGGGGCAGCTGTGAGCACGTGATTTTTGCCCTACATGAAAATAACTCCTAAAACATAGACCAAAAGTAATTTTTATTAATTTTAGGAATTTTTCTTTGTTTATTTGCATTTCATGCATTTTTAACATTTTTAAATCATAGAAAAATCCTAAAAAATTGTCATTTTTACATATTTATCTTTTAGTCTTTAAAATTAGTATTTTTCTTTAGTTTCAAGTTAATTAGTTGTTTTAATGTTAAAAATAAATAAAGAATTTTAATTTCTGCAAAGATAGATTGATTCAGGATTTTAATTAATTAAAGAAAAGAAAGAAAACAAAAGAAAAGGCTGTTTTCGATATTGGGCCACCCCAAAGAGCAAATATAATGGCCCAAATGTGATTTTTTTACCCAATTCCCATATAACCCAAGCCCATTCCCCTACCCTTATCTGATAAAAGAAAACCTAGGAGCTATATACATAAAAAAAATGCCTAATATCTAAGAGAAAGCAGAGAGACGATACACTCTGAAGAAAATCAGTAGCGCCGCAATACAGACCCACCAGTTCCTCCATTCACCATCAAGCTCGCCGGAATCCAGCAACAATCTCCAAAAATAGAACCTAACAGACCTTAGTACCATCAGATACAAGGCGCATCAAAACACAAAAACGACCCCCCTTTCCTGAAACTCGATCTTCTTCTTCAACAAAAAGCATTCAATGGCACACAGACCTTGAATCTTAAGCCGATTTCCATGGATGGAAGCTAAGCTTTCTTCATTTTCAACAAAGAGAAATCTGGCGAGTTTCGCCGTCCTGTTTCTGTCCAAGCTCAGTCGAGTCGAATCCAGCTAGAAATCTGGCGAGTTTCGAGATCTGGTCGTAGTTCCGTTCGAGGTTTTCGGTGAAATTCTGGTTCTACAGTTCGAGGACATCATTTGGTCAGTATTTTCAGGAATTGTTACAACTGTAAAGGTCCTATATTATTTCAGATTTTCACCAGTGCTTAACTCTTTATTTGCTCTTTGGTTGAAATTGCTTCACATATTCCAATCAGTTATTTTCTTACTACATGCTGTTGCGGTGTGTTTATGTGAGTTTTGTTATTTTAATCTGATTCTTTTATGGTTTAAATTTTTGTGCGCTTGATCTAGATAATTTTCATGTCCATTATAATTGTAAGTTCAGAATGAATGCTAGCTTAATTCTCAGAAAGTGTTAGTGTCTCTGAATTGCTCCAATATTACTAGTAGGCTTTCAAATTTTATAATAAAAGAATCCCCTATTCTTGTATGTATTCTATAAAGGGTAATATGGTTGGTTGAATCTTAGCGTCATTTGCTTATACATATATTCTAAATAGAACCATAATTCTGAAAGCTTATCAAAGTGATTGATAAAGTTCAAGAAGAAGCAAAAAGCGGTGCAGGTACTACTTTGGACTAGTAATTTTTAGAAAGTTTATAACCACTTCTATTTTGGCTTTTGGATCAATACGGGGTTTGTTCATCGTACGATTTTCATTTTGTGTATGTGTATAAAGAACAGAATTTTTGAACAGATTGTTTGATTTTGCTGCTTGAAGCATTTTGGATTGGGTCAAGTTAATGTTTTGGAGTTAGGTCACGAATTAGATATAATTGTAAAGAGTAATGTGTTAGTTCATTCATTAATATTGAGGGAAATTTCTTTTAGCCACAGTGTGAATGTTTTATTTTGTGTTGAGGTAGAATACTTAGTTATATTGAGTATATTGAAACCCTTAAGCAGAAATGACAATTGCATGGCCCTCGTTTTAATTAGTTTTAACTTAACCTTAGAATTCGAGCGTGCCATTTAGCGAATTTCCATGGCCCTCGCAAAGTTAAAAACGCGTAGTTGCTTTAGGCTTATTTTAATAATATTACTTTCTTAAATTCGGGTGTAATCTCAAAACGTTGAATAAAATGTATTTCGGATTGCGGGTGCATTTCATGTGACGCGATCCAAAGACATGTTTTAAACGACGTTCAATCTTCTCTAAAATGAATAAAAGCGGTTAAAAGTTAAAATTTGCACATAGGTTCAAAATGTTCTAAAATCAGATAACTAAGCCAATTATAACAGTTGAGCGACCGTGCTAGAACCACGGAACTCGGAAATGCCTAACACCTTCTCCCGGGTTAACAGAATTCCTTACTCGGATTTCTGGTTCGCGGACTGTTAAACAGAGTCATTCTTTTCCTCGATTCGATTTTAAACCGGTGACTTGGGACATCATAAATCTCCCAAGTGGCGACTCTGAATCTTTTAATAATAAATCCCGTTTCGATTGTCCTTTAATTGGAAAAACTCCCTTTATTATACCCTCTTTCAGGGGGTGTAGTGAAAAAGGAGGTGTGACAGTGAGTACGACTGCCTAGTGCCTAATGCTAATGGCGGAAATGAATTGCCTAATGCCCTAATCTTTAGAGTGGGCTTGGGCAGTTGGGCTAGGGCGAATGGCGATGGGCTGGTGGGGCTGGGTAGTGGGATATAGGTAGGTCCAACTTAAAAAAATGTCTTTAAGCATTCGGTAATTCGGTATTTTGGTATACCGAAATTTCAAAATTCTAATACCGAGGATCGTACCGAAATACCGAAATACCGAAAATACAATACCGAATTAGACCGAAATATCGAAAAAATCGAAATCGAAATACCGAATTATTTCGGTCCGGTTCGGAATTCGGTTTTTCGGATTTTATGCCCACCCCTAAATATAACTAGAAGGATTAAAGAAACGTTACCCAATAGTCTTCTCTTCAAAACCCTCTGAAAATCGCCCTTCCCCGAGCTCAATTTGATTTTTCTAACTTATGAAATCTAACCCTCGGAATTTCTATATTTGCACAAGCATTTTCGCTTCTGCGGTCCCGCTTTTGCGGAAAACGAGCTGCTTCTGCGACTTTCACTAGAAATGCGACGTCCGCTTCTGCGGTTCAACAACCGCTTATGCGGATTTCTTACCACTTCTGCGGTTTCAACCAAAAACCCAAGGGCCGCATCTGCGACTATTATCTCGCAGGTGCATAACCGCTTCTGCGGTTAAACTTCCGCACCTGCGGAAACTGAAGAAACACTTGAATTTCGCTCCTGCGATGGACAGGCCGCTTCTGCGGCTCCGCACCTGCGGAACCCAAACCGCAGGTGCGGTTATGACAGGTACCAGCAGTCTTCAGCAATTCTTCAACTTCCAAAACCTTCCGTCAACCATCCGAATTATCCCGAGGCCCCCCGGGACCTCAACCAAAAGCACCAATAACACCTATTACCTCATTCAAACTTGTACCAATCCTTAAACCACCTAAAACAATGCCGAAAACTCGAATTAATCAATGATTTGAGCCTAAGAACTTCAAATTCCATCAAAATACATTTTCGATCAAAAACCCAACCAAAACACGTCCGAATGACCTGAAATTTTGCCCACACATCCCAAATGATACGACGGAGCTACTGCAACTTCCGGAATTCCATTCCGGCACTCGGATCAAAAACTCACTATCGGACCGGAAACTTCAAAAATTCAACCTTCGGCATTTCAAGTCTAAATGAGCTACGGACTTCCAAAATACATTCCGAACATGCTCCCAACCCCAAAATCACCCGGAGCTAACGGAACCATCGAATTTCCATTCCGAGGTTGTCTTCACTCTGTTCCGACTACGGACCACTTTTCCACACTTAAGCTCCCATTTAGGGACTAAGGCCTCATTTGTTTTTTTTAAGATTAAGACGTCTGAATCTGAATACACATCTGAATATCAAGATGTGTATTAAGATTAAGACATCTGAATCTGAATACACATCTGAATATATTAAGATGTGTATTAAGATCTGAATAGAAATAATTAAGACTGTTTGATTTAACATCTGAATGTATTAAATTTATCTTTATTTGAAAATTAATAAACATAAAATTCAAATAAAATACTAACTAATCTAATATTCTATCAATAAAATATGTAGTTTTTTAAAATATGATAGTTGTTGGTGGTGATGGCTAACGGGTGATGCCGACTAGAGGTGGTGGTAGTTTTGGTTGATGATGGTGGTTCATGCTAGTAGCTAGTAGTGATTGGTAGTGGTGGTGATTATGATTGAGGATGGTGGTGGTGGGCGGTTATAGTTAATAATGGCGGGTGGTGGTAGTAGTTGTAACTGAGATAGGTGGTGGGTGGGTGGTGGTAGGTTATAATGATGGGCAGTGCTGACTGAGGTTGTTGATGGTGATGGGGTGGTCAGTTGTGATAGTTGAGGTGGATGAGTGTTAATTGTGGGTGAGAATGATATATGGTGGTCGGAGTGGTAGGGATAGTGGGTGGTGATGGTCGATAATGATGGCGGCTATGATTGAGGATGATGATGGCGTGGATGGTGGTGGTGGTGGTGGTGGTGGTGGTTGAGGTTGAGTAGGGTGGTAGTGATGGCATGGTGGTAGTTGGTAATGGTAGGCGGTGGCGGCAGCTAATAATGAATATGTGATACCATCTTAATGAAATTAAGTCTCTGTTATAGATCTTAATCATACAGACCTATTCAGACCCATTAAGTGGCTGTGAAGTTAAAAAAACAAACACACTTAATGATTAAGATCTGAATAATTAAGATTCAGACTTTAAAAACAAATGCACTTAATGTCTGAGATCTGAATGATTAAGATTTAGACCTCCATTAAGTGCAAACAAATGAGGCCTAAGTGTCCCAAAACTCTCCGAAACTCAACACCGAACGTCCCGGCAAACCAAAATAGCAGAAATGAACTTAGGGGAAGCAGTTAATAGGGGATCGGGGCGTTAATTCTTAAGACGACTGGCCGGGTCGTCACAGCTTTAGAAGAATTAAGAGAGAGAGATTTCATCTTATCCTTAAGCCGTTCAGACTCCTCATCTTTGAGACGGTTTGCTTCCTCAGTCCTCATGTGACTGATTAGTTCTTGAAGAGTTATGTTTTTCTTCTTGTGTTTTAGTTGATTCCTGTAATCACTCCAGGAAGGTGGAATTTTTTCAAGCAAAACATTAGCCTGAAGAATCTCACACATCTCCATGCCCTCGTTCAAAACATCAGCAGTTAAGTTCTCATACTCGTGAAGCTGTTCCATGATTGGCTTATCATCAATCATATGAAACTTGATCCACTTTCCAACGACATACTTCTTTTTTCCCGCGTCATCAGCACCATATTTCTTCTCCAAACTGTCCCATATGACTTTAGCAGATTTATAATTTATAAACAAATCAAATAGAGAGTTAGTCATATGGTTAAGCAGATGCCCTCTCACTGTTTTATTATCCTTTTCAAATTTATTCTTAGCAGCATCATCAGCAACAATAATATTAGCAGCATTAGAACTATCAGCAACAATATTAGTGGGAGGACCGTTAAACAAAACATAATCAACTTCTAACTGTTCAAAGAAAATTAAAAGTTTCTAGGACCAACGCTTATAATTATTTCCATCTAAAGGCTCACGTTTTGACAGATCAGGAAATATTTTGTTCAAAGTAGTGGACATTAGTCAATATTATATATGAAATCGCTTTCAAATTGTAAGAAAAATGAGTAGATAATATTGACTAAGAACATGAAGGAAAGAAGAACAATTTATCAAAAATACTGCGTCGTGGCAAGACACTGCCTTGCAAGCAATTTCGGCCCGACTAGTTACAAATCGTTAAGGCCGGTCGCTCCCCAAGGTTCCACAGCACCTCCAAACACGTGCACTCGTGGCTGGACGTTTAGAATTTGCACAAAACAGTTGCCCAGAAAGAGGAGAAGATGAAGGTATTTTCTGTAATTGTTACAGAAATTAAAGAATGTTGTAGGAAGAAAAGTAATGATTAGCAAGATGGATTCTTGGTTAAGATTGAGTGATTATGATGCCTAATCCATAACCTATTTATAGGCAATTAAGGAGGTTGCATGTATGACAAGTGTCGAGAGTATTTTGACACTTGTCCCATTATATTAGTCCACTTGGCTCCAATATTGACAAGTGTATCTTGTTTTTCATGCATAAAGACATATGGTAGATTTGCATAGCCATTTGTCAAGGCCATTCAACACTTGGCTTTAAGACTTCATGCAAGAGGCCACTTGGAAATAGATAGGACATTTGAAAAATAAATAGAAAACTCATGGCTATTGGTTGTAAACGGAATTTCAAATTGACTTTGCATGAATAATTCCAATAGAAAGTTCCTTACTGTTTTCTGGACTAGGAAGCAATTCTGGAGCAAACTAGGGAAATTTGCAAAAAATATTAAACTAATGGATTGAACTAGCATATAGAGCATAATATGCCTTCAAGCCTTTACCTTTTTTCCCACTTTTTATTTGTTTAGTTGTGCTGAATTGAACGGTTAGTCATTGTTAACATTCAAGTTTAATGTCCTCCACCTTGAGGAAAAGAAGCAGTGTATATCAAACAGGGGAAATTGTTAATAGCTTCCTTTTTATAATGACTGTGGCAAGGGTGGACTAAATTTGTTGGATAGGATACCCAAAAAAAGAAAGAAAGAGAAGCAAAGAATGGACAGAGACAATATGTGGATTTCTACAAAGACACAATAGGTTGAATAGTGCTTTCATAGTGATAACGAATCATCTGGATATTTCTTTGAATGCTAAAACTCTTCAATTCCACTTTAGGTTGACGAATTTGTTGGGATTCTCATTGTATGTTTTCTGCTTCTTTGCACCTTAATTAAATATTCTATTATTGACAACACTTTTCTCTTGTTAAATTTTTCTAGAGATTGCTGGAAACGAGATACGCTATACCGTTTCTGCTGAGGTATGCTTTATTTAGAATTCTAGGCAGCACTGATACATGTATTGAGGTGAGAGCGAGAAAGCTAGTTGTAATTACATAAGTCGCTGTTCAAAAAGTTTTTAATCTAATGATATTCTGGTATTTAAAGATTAGGAAATGTTTGTGTGAAGGAGTATTACGAAGGAATTTGTCTGACCATCTCCACTTTCCACCAACAATAGTTGAAGTTATGATCTTGACAAGAATGGTGTTCATTTGTTTGAGGACATGGAAAACTGCCTAAAAATGTTACTTGCTAATAAATTACACATCTGAATTACTTTTTTGAGTAGTCGTTAGCCTCTATTCACCGAGTGTCAAGTGATTGAGAATATTTTTTGTCTCAATGTTAGTAAAATAACATAATTATGTGCCTTGTCTTAAAAATCTATGGAAGGTTTTAAGACAAATACATAAGAAAATAATCTACAAGTAAAGAGAAATGAGGAATAAAAAACTAAATCAACACACTGCTTGAATTTCTATTGTTTAAGAACGCATCTGCTTATCTTTCCACCTCCTATTTCATAGTTTTCACTAAAATGTTCTTGTTTTCCTTGTTCTTCCCTTCTATTCGTGTCACTTAAACTTTTTTAATATGTTGGTACCCGAAACTTGCCTCCTATCTCATCATGTTTTCTCTAATAACTGTTATTTACCATACTCTTTCCTTCAATTATCGTTGCTTAAACTTGTACTGTTTTGTTGGTACTCAAAAGGTTTCCGATAGATTGGAAAAAGCTGGTTCGAAATTATGAGGGAATTCCCATTAGGATTCAAGTTGTTTTACTTTTCTATTTCCATCTATATTCTATATATATTTTTGTGACAGGTAAAGTAACTTTTGTTAAGAAACTTCAAAAAAGTACCAAAGGGGGTACTTTTAAAGTACAAGCAAACGTCAGAGGATAGCGAATACAGATAGAGCTTTCCTTACAATAAAATCTAATAACTGCACCAAGTCTTCTGCTACCCTTTCCTTACACCCAAAATATAAATTCTGCAAGCAACTATTTTTTAGTGTAGGATTCTGGGTCCTCTGATCTTCAAAGCATCTTTTGTTCCTTTCCAGCCAGATGGTCCACATGATGCATAATGGAATGGTCATCCATATCTTTTTCTTCCAAATTTCCATCTATATTCTAGTTGTAGTTCTAAACTTCAATGTTTAATTTTCTGGGTTTCTGTGGGTACATTGGATTGCTGAGAGTTGGTTGAGTTTCATGTTTTGAGTGTTTGTTACTGTGGCCAGTATAATTCTTTCTCTAGAATGGTCATTTACTCAGTGTTAGTTTAAGATGTTGACTTTTAACTCATGAAAATCATTTTGAATTTTTGAAATAGGAGACACTTGCTACATAAAAATATGCTACTCCACTTTGAGGAATGGATCATTTAACATGTGTTGTGCATTACCGGTTTCTACTTTCTAGTAATGAATGATAAGCTATGTAGCGTTACTATTCTAATTTCTTGGCATTTTGACACATAGAAAGGCATTGAATTCCCTGAAAATGATGGGAAAACTTTAATTGTAAGAGGAGATATCAGAGTTTGAAACGCTGAAAAACTGCCAGCAGGTCAGGAGAGTGTATTGCATATTTTCCCAATATGTGGGAGCAGAATGGATATTGATTGAGGTGTGATTGTTATATTTAGGATGGTTTATCATTTCAGAGAAATTCTGGACTTTTAAGCGGTCGGAGTGAGGATTGTGTTAGTTCACCCTGCTGTAGCAAGAACTATATTGAAGGTATTTGTAGCCTATTTCAGTTGGTGGAGTGCAGGGAAGGGGTGATTATGCGGAGTATGATAGGTTACTTGACAAAAAACGAATTAGAAGAAATCCAACATGCTTGTGTGTTTGCATCCCTAACTGTTAAGGAAATATTTTACATATGGAATCACCTCTGTATATCTTTTTCTCACTCAAAGAAACTCTACAGTTTGCTTTGTCTTTAAATGGTTTAAAATATTGAATAAAATAAAGAAGAGAATAATATTATGCTCAGTCAAGGAAGTTACGGGCATTCTCCCAGTAGCTTCCATAATGCAATGCAACTTCCTTTATCATTGCCTAGATGAAGAATAAACTTTATATCTGACGTGGAAGAATAAAAAATGGTGAAATGGAGGACGGGAAACATTAGGTGGAAGATAAGAAATGTAAAATAGATAGAGCAAAATATTCTGGGTGGCAGGAAGCTCGTGTATGTTCTTTGTCGTTTTTGTGCTCACATGTCTGCAGTGTCCAATAACATTCTTTATGTTTACACGTTCTTTCTGTTAATTGCTGTACGTATGGTTTACAGGATTATAATGCAAAATGTAAAACTTGTCAGCATTTAGGCATGTCATAGGTACTCTTGCTTTGCGTTTGTCCATATTCTTCTCAGACTTTGCCTTTTGCTGCTAAGCCTTTCATGCCAGACTATTTTCTATACATGCCCTGTTTGTGGAAATAAACAAACTGAGAACTCATGAAACACTTCTGTTGGTTTTCATGGCGAATGGAGCTGTTTAAGCATCCGTTGGGCCATTTGAATATTCTATAGCTCTTACAATATTGCATGTATACATGGAAATGCACGTAAACCTCCTATGTTGTCTAGGAGTTCTGGAAATAGAACTTAGTTTTCCTTGCTCTTACTATTATGGCCAGTATGTTCCTTTTAGGTTAATTTGTAACGAGGATATGAGAAAGAAAGTAAGAACCAATGTGAAACAACGTGCATACAATTCTTTTGAGTTCCTCTGTTAAGATTTAAGACCTTAACAAAATGTCAACATGCACAGAATTCTTCTATGAATTGCTCTGGCAAAGCTTTAATTCCTTATCAAATGTCTATATTGTTAAGACCTAATTTTAAAGATATATAGTCACCATTCTAATCCGAGCTTTTCACATATGAGAGTTGCATGGTTTAGAGCCTGTTTGGCCAAACACAATGAGCTTGCAAAAAGCACTATTCAAGCGAATTGGTCAAACACAAACTCCTATTTTGCAAAAGTACTTTTGAACAAAAGCACTTTTCAAAATATAAGCAGTTTTTGGCAGCTTGGCCAAACATGCTCTTACACCTTGTTTGGATGATTGTTATTATTGTATTGTATCATATTGTTACTTTAAATACAATGTTTGTTTTGATTGTTATTTAAATTTTATTGTATCATATCGTTAAATCCATTGTTACGTAATGATTAAAAGTATCACTTTATGTAAAGACGGATTGGGTGTAGTAGCGTCGTTACCTTATTTTTTTCTCTCATTTTGCTCTCCTTTATTATTAAATAATTATATTTTATCCTTTACCCTACTTTTTAATATAATAATTTTATTTCTATCTAATTTTTTCTTAGTAACGTTGCAAGTTTATTCTTCATATTTTTGGTGCGTGACATCATGAAACGGCGACAAACGATACAATCTATCCAAGTATTGTATTCATCAACCAATACAATACTATACATTAGGGGTATACATGGACCGGGTTGGTTGGATTTTTATTAAAACCAAACCAAACCAACTATATCGGTTTGGATTAATTTGGTTTTGTCGGATTTTTTGGATTTTTTGTTACATGAATATTATTTAAATATTGCTTTGTTAAAATTCTGATAAGTATATATATGTTTAGTAAGAATTGAAATTTTTGACAAACATACATATTCTTATGGGAGAATTTTCTTACTAATGTATGATAGTTATTTTTTAGTCTTACAATAATTTTTCGTTATTGTACACTTTCAAGGTTAACTGAATTTAATAATTAAACAAAAAATCAATATGATACCTATATAATAATATGTTCTATTTAACTTTAAATTATCGAAATACCACTTCAAATTCGAAAAAGATATAAGAATTTAATAGATCTTGACATATGAATATGAAAGAACAAAGAGATTGACACTTGATAATAAAGTGACCGTACAAACCATTATTTAAAGTCACTACAACAAATTTGATATTAGTGATGAACTATTTCGTCACCAAAAGTTCATTTTTCGTCACCATAGAACTTTTGTGACAAAAATTTTTTTGTCAATATTTCTTCCTTAAAACACCGTCACTAATAGTATACAAAGACAACTTTGTGTTTCGTCACTAAATAAAATTATATTAACTACAATTTTTTTTCGTCCTTAAATATATACTAGTATTTATGACGAACTTGTTTCACAAAAAATATAAAACAATTCGTAGTTAATAGTGTAGTTTCCACTAAAAAGTGCATTAATGCCGACAAAACTATCTCGTCACTAACTATCTAGTTTAATTAGTGACGACGTAGTTTTGTCACTAAAGACTGGCTTTTATAGACAAAAACATATTTCATCCCTAAATAGATAAATTAGTGACAACTTAGCTTTTTTTAATTTTTTTTTTATCATTTTGTAATGGAAAACTATTATTTTGTCGCTAAAATATTGCTTTCAATGATAAAATAAAATTATTACTATAATTATCATGATTAATGACAATTACAATTAACATAAAAAAAAGTAAATTCGTAGTCAATAAAAAGGTTAATCTCGAGTATACTAATTGGAAATAATATAATCAAACATACAAGGTAACAACAAAAATTTGCACCTATGATTATAAAATTAGGAACTATACCATGTTATAATAATATCTTTTACAAACTACCAAAACTAAGACGCATAATAAAGTAAAGTTTATCTAAGTCTAATCAAAACACATGAATATTGAATATATAAAAAAAAAAAAAAAAAAAAAAAAGTATGTTGCTTCCCCAAATGAAAATGTGTGTCTAATATGAATAAATTTTCATCTTCATGTACCTGAAAAAAGGGGAAAAAAGGTCATATTTTAGTACATACTTAATGATCACACGATTTAGAAAATATATACTTTAAACGTTAATTATAAGATAAATATTAATTAATAAGAATAATAGAACGAGAAATAAGTACTGATAAAGATACTTACTCCAGTTCTTCTTTGGTTGTAACCACATTCAGACTAAGAGATAAAAATTTGAGCTTTTAACCCCTCAAAAATTAAAGAACAATAGACAAATTAATTCTTCATAATTAAAATAAATAAAAAACACATTAAAACATACATGTCATATTCTATCTGGAGATATCCACATTTATAATACCCTAAATACATATCGAAAGAAAGTAGAGTAGATTTATGTACCTTGTCTTGAAATGACCATCATCCCAGATTGGGTCTGCTATGCTATTAAATCAACAACAACAACAACAAAAAATTGGAGAAGAGACACACACGTACAGAAAGATTGAGGGAGAGAGAGAAGTAATATATTGAATGAAAATGATAGTAGCAGAATTTACTTGGGCAAGAGTTTGGGGATTGAAGATCACGTAAAGAGATGTGATGAGGAAAAACAGGGAGAACTGAAAATAATCGGTAGTAATCAATTAAAAGAGGGATTTGGGAACAATGAGGGAAATTTGCCGCTACTTTTTTCGTGAACTTTGAAGAAAAATTTGATTGAAACCAAAAAAAGTTGCAAGAAAATTAAGTATTTTATTTTATGGCAAAAAATTAAGTATTATATCAATAATAAAAAAATTTACTGTAATAACTATGAAATATATTGTTGTCAATTTATTTGCACTTTGAATATATTGTATTACCACAAAATACCACAAGATTAAAATTTGTGTTAGCAAGTAGCAATTCATGATAATTATCATATATACCAATAATAAAACTAAATTGCTGCCATTTATTAAAACTAACAAGAAATATTACGGACGTCATGGAAAAAAAAGTGTTGTTGTCAACTCCTAAAAAAAACGCTAAAGCTAATAAGTGGCTATGTAAAGTCTAAAAATAACCAATGTTGAGTTAATATTTTACGATAAATAACTTAATATAACTTGTCATTGTTGGACAAATGCAAAGGAAGAAAAAATAATTAATGATAAGTCGTTTAGAATATATTTTGTCTTCTACCATTTCATTCGTATTACTTTAAGTTTGTATTTTTACCATTTTTTTCTTAATAGCATATTAGAACTAATGTTGCTTTTTTTTTTTACCCTCAATACTCTTCTTATGAAAATAAATTTACGTGCACTACAAATTTTGCAATTACTAATTATATGATTAGTTTGTAAAATAGTTGAATTGAATTATAACTAATTAGTTGATTCAGAAACTTATTTTGTTAAATTAATTCAAATATTTATTTATTCATTCTCAACATTAGAGGAAATAATTTTCCTTCATTCACATTGTTAATATTACTTCATCCCAAGTTTTTAATGTTTAACTATAACTATATTATTATCCAATAAAAATTCTATGTTCAAAGGATAAATAAACCGATCTGATATTTCACATATAGAATTTTAGTTGTTTTAAAAAATTTAAATATTAAGAAGATAATTAAATATTATTTTTTAATGTAAAATCTACCTGTAGCGGGTAAAATTAATGACCAACATATGATTATAATAATTTAAAACTTACTTATTCTTAACCACTTTATTAGAGTGTAATAAAACCAAATTCCTAAATATGTTTAAATAAAATATCAAAATAAAAAATACTACCTTGAAACATAATGTTAACTACATATGTTTGAGAATCTTAGTTGGCCGGTGAAAATAATCTGCATAATTAAGATAAGGAAAATTTTACTAACATGTACAATTTTAATTGATTTTAAAGTTCTAAATATTAGGAAATAATTAAATAATTATTACTAAATATTAGAAAACTTATTAAATGAATATTCATAAATAGTAGAGCAATAATTAAATGATTGTTTTATCTAATGTGAACTTTATTTTTGAAAGACCAAAAAAAAAATGACATTTCGCTAAGGGATTTTTTGCTTTTAATATATTATAGATAATACAGTTAGTCACCAAACTTTTTCACCGAATAAAATATAACAAATTTAAGACAAATAATGTTTTTCACTAGTTGCCTACAATATTAGAGACGAAACTAATTTGTCACCAATAACTTTAACGTTGTGACTAATGTTACTAAATAACTAGCGACAATCCATCTTTTTGGTGAAAAACCTGAGTAGATAAAGCTATCGCAACGAAATTTGTGTTTCGTCACTACATGTATGTGACGTGTGCATTTAAGTACGACTCTAATTTTTCTTCCAAAAAGTCAATAACTATTGATGAACTGTCACGGCCCGGATTTTCCACCCTCGGGAGTCGTGATGGTGCCTACTAATACGAGCTAGGCAAGCCCGTTATTTGCACATTTTACCTGTTTACCCACTTTTATATTCATTAACAATTGCGAAGTAATAATATTTAAACAGCGGAATTTGACATAAGCGGAAGATAAAGCAATAAGCTATCTGAACGTAAATCCAATACATCTGTTTGCGTCTCGACTACCCAGAACTGGTGTCACAGTTTCACAGACGGTCTAAGAATACTACAATTAAAGGTCTGAAAGAAATAAATACAACACTGTCTCTGGAAATGCATGAAAGAAACAGTAATAGTAGATAGAAGGAGACGCCAAGGCCTGCGGACGCCTGCAGGACTACCTCGGGTCGCCTGATGAGCAAGAATCAGCAATCCCACTGCGGTTAGAAGTCTAATGCACTAGAATCTGCACAAAAGAATGCAGAGTGTAGTATCAGCACAACCGACCCCATGTGTTGGTAAGTGCCTAGCCTAACCTCGGCGAAGTAGTGACGAGGCTAGGACCAGACTACCAAATAAACCTGTGCAATTTAACTATATACAGCAGAAAAGAAGTACAGAAAGAACCAGTCATATACAGTCAAGTATGGGAGGGGAAAAACATGTTGCGGGAAACACCAAATAGTAACAGAAGAGCAATAAATAAATATGAGGATTACCACAGTTTAATTGAAAATAGGAAGGGGAAATCATGCTGCGGGGTACAACAAGTATCAACAGGAAGCCACAATTTAGTGTAGAGAAACCGTAACACGGTTATCAATAAAAATTAGGAAATCAAAGACAAGTGCACGGCATCACCCTTCGTGCTTTTACTCTCTCTCACCAAAACAATACACGGCATCACCATTCGTGCTTTAACGCTCTCTTACCAAAATAATACACGGCATCACCCTTCGTGCTTTACGCTCTTCCTCATCCAAACAACAATCACAAGGCAAATAGGGTAAGGGAACCTATAACCTCGAAATAAAGTCAAGTAACAACAGAAAATCAGTAAATAAACATAAAGGACAACGTAACTCAATTATCAGCAAGGGTCAGGGAAATCAAGGACAAGTGCACGGCATCACCCTTCGTGCTTTTACTCTCGTCCTCGCCATAAGAATCAATATAATAGGCACAGAATGGTACATCGTGCGGCACGGCATCACCCTTCGTTCTTTACACTCTTTCCTCGCCATGAAATCAATATAATAGGCACAGAATGGTACATCGTGCGGTACGGCATCACCCTTCGTGCTTTACACTCTTTCCTCACGAAACAAACAATGCACGGCATCACCCTTCGTGCTTTACGCTCTTCCTCACCCAAACAACAATCACAAACAATAGGGCAAGGAAATTTGCAATAAGAATCTCGGCAAGGGAGCAACAAGTCAACAATTAAATCCCGGCAAGGGAACAACATCAATAACATCCACATCCCGGCAATGGAGATAACAAATAAACCAACAATAGCCCGGCAAGGTTGACAACATAATGATCTCTTCTCTTTCTCACTTTTACTTCACAATTCACTTCACAACTCGAGCCAATGCTCTAGAGGTTCAATTATCACTTATACCTTCACAGCTGATTTCACAACTCGAGCCAATGCTCTAAAAGTTCAATTGTCACTTATACTTTCACAATTCGTTATACAACTTGAGCCAATGCTCCTCAATGTTCATAGATCACAATTCTTTTCACAAACTTTATACAACAATTAGAAACCATCACCAAGTCATGAAAGATACAACGAAGTCATGAAAATCACAATATAAAGACTCACGGGTATGTTAGACACCAACGTATATGTCACGACCCAATTTCCAAACCCGGTCGTGATGGCGCCTCTCGTGAAGACAAGGCCAGCCAACTAACCCAAATCGTCTCTTTAACAACTATTAAACATAAATGAATAGTTAATTTCAACTTAACGGCAATAATAACCGGTGTTTACAACCCAACACAACCCGACCGGGGTGTCACAAGTCACGAGCATCTAAAGAAAACCTTAACACAACTACAAGCCAATAAATATATACTAGTAAAATTTCTGGTAACAAAAGACAACATCCGGTGCTGCGAACGCTGGCGGTCACCTTGCTCAGCTACGATAACAATACATTCAATCCGCTAATAACCCGCTACCGGGTGAACGATACCTGCAACTGCACGCGAGGTGCAGGGAGTAAAGTGAGTACTGCCAACTCAGTGAGTAATAGAAGTAAATAATAACTGAGCAGCAAGAAATCACGTAAAGCAACCAATGGGCTATACAGAAGTCGGGTACAATTTCCGAGAAAACAGTGAAATCAGAGAACTTCTTTAGAAATGTTTCGGCTCAGTTCAAATCTCTTTTGAAAATGGTCCTTTCCATAATTACGAAAGTTGTTACAAATAGTTAGTGCTGATTAGCACAGAAAATCCGCCCCTCGGGCACAAATACCACAGCATAGCAGGTAAAAATGCAATTAAGTATGCAAGATGAACACATAAAAGTTCGCCCCTCGGGCATGAATTTCATTACTAGTCAGTCATTGTTACCTGACCGGTCAGACATTGTTACCTCACCAAAACGCGTATTACAGTGCCATTGTTACCATTGGTCAGTCATTGTTATCTGACTGGTCGGCCATTGTTACCTGACCCAACGCGTGTTTCAGTGCCATTGTTACCACTGGTCAGCCATTGTTACCTGACTGGTCAGTCATTGTTACCTGACCAAAACACGTATGACAGTGTCATTGTTACCACTGTCCAATTCTAAATGGGTACCCGCGCTCACTGTGGGTGTGCAGACTCCGGAGGGGCTCCTACAGCCCAAGCGCTATATCATCATGAGGCCTGAAAGCCTGTACATATCAACATGAGGCCTGAAAGCCTTCTCACAGTACACTCGAGGCCTGAAAGCCTCCTCACAATACACTCGAGGCCTGAAAGCCTCCTCACATCACTCAGCATATCCTCACATATGGCCCTCGGCCTCAATCAGTCCAAAAATAATCATAAGCCCCTCGGGCATTAGTAAAGAAACAATAATGCTCAGCTCAAACAGTAGTTCAAATATCAGTTAAAACTCAAGGTTGAGTAAAAGTATAGCTGAGTTCATGAAACAGTGTAATGACAATGGACTGAGTTCAAATAATATTTCAAATAGTGAGGAAAAGCAGTGATGATAGCTCATAGGGAGTTCAAACAGTCGGCAATAAGCCCAATAAATGCCTCAGTGAAAAACAACAAGTCATAGCGAAATACGCGGTAAAATCAACAACCGGGACGGACCAAGTCACAATCCCCAACGGTGCTCTACCCCACGCTCTCCATCCGGCGTGCAAGTCACCTCAATATAGCACTATCGGTGCAAAATCCGGGGTTTCAAACCCTCAGGATATCATTTACAATCATTACTCACCTCGAACCGGCAAAGTCTCCAGCCCGTGACGCCTTTGCCCCGCAAATCAGCCTCCATGCGCGTCGAATCTAACCAAAATCAGAGCGAATACGTCACACTAAGCCAAGGGAACAATACGCAATTGAAAACAATCAAAATATAGCAAAAATCTCGAAACTAGCAAAACCCGAGCCCCGGGCCCGCTTCTCGAAAAATTACGACACTTATATTACCGGATTCCTCGTCTCGCCACGTGTCCGTACATACCAAGAACTCCCAAATCCGAGCTCAAATAACCTATCAAATCCCAATTTGAAAATATAAAAGCTCAAGCCCTAGCTCTTCCAATTTTTTTTTTTAACTCCAATTTCCATGAATTAAAGGTTGATTCTTCAATAAAAATGACGTTTCTAGGTCACGAAACTTACATCCAATTAATTCCCGTCAAAATCCTCTTCAATCTCTACTAAAAAGCTCGTAAGATGCTCAACAATGGAGGAAAATAATACCTAGCTCGCGGAGGAAATATTTGATAATCAGCCCAGCACTTTCGCTTATGCGGTCCCCATCCCGCTTCTACGGGACCGCTTCCGCGTTATTCCTTCGGCTTCTGCGGAAATCCCACTCTCGAACCAAACCGCTTCTGCGGTCACAACATCGCATAAGCGATTCCGCTTTTGCGGCTACACCTACGCTTCTGCGGAACCAGGCGCCCAGGCCTCCTCACCGCTTGTGCGGTCAACCCATCGCTTAAGCGGGTCCGCTTCTGCGGTCCAAGACTCGCAGAAGCGAGAATACCAGATATCAACAACATTTGAAGTCTCCAAATCCAAATTTCATCCCGCTAGCCATCCGAAATCACCCCGAGGCCCCCCGGGACCTCAACCAAAAGCACCAACATGTCTTAAAACATTATCCAAACTTGTTCCAATCATCACAACACAGCAAACAACACTAAAATCACCAATTCTCATCGGATTCAAGCCTAAGTTCTTTTAAAACTTCCGAAACCCGCATTCGATCAAAAACCCAACCAAACGGCGTCCGAATGACCTAAAATTTTGCACACACATCACAAATCACATATCGAAGCTACATCAACTCTCGGAATTCCATTCCGACCCTCGGATCAAAATCTCACCTATCAACCGAAATTCGCCAAAATACTAACTTCGCCAATTCAAGCCTAATTCTACACCGGACCTCCAAAATCAAATCCGATCGCACTCCTAAGTCACAAATCATCCCCCGAAGCTAATCGAATCACCGGAAATCACATCCGAGCCCTCTAACTCAATAGTCAACATTCGGTTGACTTTTCCAACTTAAGCTTTCCTTAAAGAGACTAAGTGTCTCATTTCTTATCAAAACCAATCCAAATCAACTCTAACACACCACATACCGATAACGAAACATGAA
>NW_017671464.1:47784-61862 GCF_001879085.1 Nicotiana attenuata | reverse complement strand
AATCACCTGCAGCTGCCCGTGCTGCTTGAGAATTTAATGACTTCCATTCTGAACTGAACCGAAGCCTTACACACACAAATCCCAATCCTCCATAACATATCGCATATACCATACCACACTAGGATAACATGAGAACTCCATCTCCCTTTTCCTAACCACAAACATCTACGTACCCAACTAGTCGAGAACTCTCCATTGATCCCATCTAGAAGAAAATCACTACACATCCCATGCTTCGCATGCCCATAGACAATATATACGTCTCCAAACCACGATAAAACTCATCAAAAACTCTCTCCCCAATTCCATTGCACAAGCTAAACTGCCAGAACTGAATCCTTCTACCTGAACCAAGCTAAGCAAGCTGTCAAGACTCAAGAGCTTCGCTGCACAATACCTGTAAGGGCTCATTACCTCGAACACATACGAAGAATTAGTCATATCCTTACCATACCGATTCGGTCCACTATTAAGCTATTCTATCCATCTAATTTCCCTTCTGATTCATCATCAACTTGATATTCCCTCTTGCTGTAGCACCGCAATGCCTCAACCTAGGTTTACCACACGTGACTCGAACATAAGACCACACCGTCTAAGACCCATAGGCCACTGAAAGCCCTCTCAAATGTTTCCCAGAAATACCACATTCTAGCACACTTTACTTGAAGAACTTCCTGTGAATCTAAATTCGTTACCATTACTTTCCAGATACTGATACATAGAATCCCATAACTAACATAAAATACCACAAGTCTTGACTTTTTCTAATGTAAACACTGCCTTTGGTCACATACACAACCTTAAAACACATGAGTGCTACTTGTAGAATCTTGAACATATTAAAACCATTCTCAAGAGTCATCCACTCTTATACAAACTGCAAATTACCTGACTTAACGAACCGAGCCACTCATGCCTTATTAGCACTCTGACACCGCAGGATATGATCTCATTTCCAGTACAAACAAACATCTTCCTTCTCTATACACTGAGCATCCTTTATCAACAACAACTCAAGACATCCTATTATTTTCTCACACCTACGAAGCACCATATAACCTTTGTCATAATTTTGCTTCACTCGTGCCATCCTCGGCTCAATTACTGCAACCAGGACTGATCCGCCAGCATACCTCGATATGGAACCAGCATAGCGCATAACCGTGCAATCAGCTAATCAATAGCAACCTCCCCAACTTGGCTCGAAGCCATATATCAAGACACACTTAACAACTCATAACACTTTTACTTTAATGATGCCACAATGCCATAACGAGATTAAACTCAAATCATGCACAAGTTTGTGAAAACACAGATCATCTAGTACTGTAATCCTCTATAAATCTCATATTCATTCCCACATCAGCTGAGTCCACCCTCTAGAGCGACTCGAATTTATCAAATTTCAACACGTACTCTTCAATTACACATGAGATCTTCTAACAATACACATAAGAATCATACCATTCAAGAACACTCCGCAGGAGATAACCCACATGCTTCGCCTCAATTTGGTATTTCAGCACACCTTCCACCATCATACGCATAACACAATCAATTTAGTCTTCCTGAGCCTGAACTCATACCGCCACACGTAATGCACTTCACTCCTCAACTAGGAGACACGAAAATGTTCTTCACGCGCCCATAATTCGGACTACACATCAAATCACAATCGGAATCGAACACTTAACAGCTCATCTATTATTCAGCAGACTCCTTCGTCACTACCAAGATCACATAAATGCATCTCGCAGTACTAACATACTCATCCCATGGATATCCAACCGCCATTCCGGCTAATAAGGACTATACTGAACGTATAAATTCAGAACACTTGCTCACACAATCAGCACCTCGGTGCTCAAGCCATAGGCAAAGATCCGGCCTCAAGTCCTCCAGACTGGCCCAACATACTCACAAAGATTACCTCTCGCCCCTCGATCGGGGAAGCATAAACCATCAAGGCACATATAATACTGAGCGCTCAGGTGCGCATACAGACATGAGGAAGGAATTTCAAGAGTTATATCTCAAGCTGAATCAAGTACGCACGATAAGAATTCCAAGAAAGTGAAGTTTTCCTAAAGGTTCTGCAGCCTCTCGAGGATAAATACAGACGTCTCCATACCGATCCGCGAGACTCTACTAAACCTGCTCATGACTCGTGAGACCTAGTAACCTAGGCTCTGATACCAACTTGTCACGACCCAGTTTCCAAACCCGGTCGTGATGGCGCCTCTCGTGAAGACAAGGCCAGCCAACTAACCCAATCGTCTCTTTAACAACTATTAAACATAAATGAATAGTTAATTTCAACTTAACGGCAATAATAACCGGTGTTTACAACCCAACACAACCCGACCGGGGTGTCACAAGTCACGAGCATCTAAAGAAAACCTTAACACAACTACAGGCCAATAAATATATACTAGCAAAATTTCTGGTAAGAAAAGACAACATCCGGTGCCGCGAACGCTGGCGGTCACCTTGCTCAGCTACGATAACAATACCTTTAATCCGCTAATAACCCGCTACCGGGTGAACGATACCTGCAACTACACGCGAGGTGCAGGGAGTAAAGTGAGTACTTCCAACTCAGTGAGTAATAGAAGTAAATAATAACTGAGCAGCAAGAAATCACATAAATCAACCAATGAGCTATACAGAAGCGGGATACAATTTCCGAGAAAACAGTGAAATCAGAGAACTTTTTTAGAAATGTTTCGGCTCAGTTCAAATCTCTTTTGAAAATGGTCCTTTCAATAATTACGAAAGCTATTTCAAATAGTTAGTGCTGATTAACACAGAAAATCCGCCCCTCGGGCACAAATACCACAGCATAGCAGGTAAAAATGCAATTAAGTATGCAAGATGAACACATAAAAGTTCGCCCCTCGGGCGTGAATTTCGTTACTAGTCAACCATTGTTACCTGACCGGTCAGCCATTGTTACCTCACCAAAATGCGTATTACAGTGCCACTGTTACCACTGGTCAGTCATTGTTACCTGACTGGTCAGCCATTGTTACCTGACCCAACGTGTGTTTCAGTGCCATTGTTACCACTGGTCAGCCATTGTTACCTGACTGGTCAGTCATTGTTACCTGACCAAAACACGTATGACAGTGTCATTGTTACCACTGTCCAATTCTAAATGGGTACCGCGCTCACTGTGGGTGTGCAGACTCCGGAGGGGCTCCTACAGCCCAAGCGCTATATCATCATGAGGCCTGAAAGCCTGTACATATCAACATGAGGCCTGAAAGCCTTCTCACAGTACACTCGAGGCCTGAAAGCCTCCTCACAATACACTCGAGGCCTGAAAGCCTCCTCACATCACTCAGCATATCCTCACATATGGCCCTCGGCCTCAATCAGTCCAAAAATAATCATAAGCCCCTCGGGCATCAGTAAAGGAACAATAATGCTCAGCTCAAACAGTAGTTCAAATATCAGTTAAAACTCGAGGTTGAGTAAAAATATAGCTGAGTTCATGAAACAGTGTAATGACAATGGACTGAGTTCAAATAATATTTCAAATAGTGAGGAAAACAGTGATGATAGCTCATGGGGAGTTCAAACAGTCAGTAATAAGCCCAAGTCCTAGTGAAAAACAACAAGTCATAGCGAAATACGCGGTAAAATCAACAACCGGGACGGACCAAGTCACAATCCCCAACGGTGCTCTACCCCACGCTCTCTATCTGGCGTGCAAATCACCTCAACATAGCACTATGGGTGCAAATTCGGGGTTTCAAACCCTCAGGATATCATTATCATTACTCACCTCGATCCAGCGAAATCTCTAGCCCGCGACGCCTTTGCCCCTCAAATCGGCCTCCACGCGCGTCGAATCTAACCAAAATCAGAGCGAATACGTCACACTAAGCCAAGGGAACAATACCCAATCGAAAACAATCAAAATATAGCAAAAATCTCGAAACTAGCAAAACCCGAGCCCCGGGCCTGCTTCTCGAAAAATTATGAAACTTACATTACCGGATTCCTCGTCTCGCCACGAGTCCGTACATACCAAGAACTCCCAAATCCGAGCTCGAATGACCTATCAAATCCCAATTTGAAAATATAAGAACTCAAGCCCTAGCTCTTCCAATTTTTACTCCAATTTCCATGAATTAAAGGTTGATTCTTCAATAAAATGACGTTTCTAGGTCACGAGACTTACCTCCAATCAATTCCCGTCAAAATCCTCTTCAATCTCTACCAAAAAGCTCTTAAGGTGGTCAACAATGGAGGAAAAAATGAATAGGCTCGCGGATGAAATAATCAAATAAAACCTTTTCTGCCTAGGTGCTTTACACTACGCGAACGCGGTCCAAGACCCACGCGTTCGCGATGACCAAATAATGTTGACCACAAATTTACTCTACGCGAACGCGTTACCAGATACGCGAACGCGATGCACAGGTTCTCTTACCTACGCGAATGCGAAGACCATTTTCCAGGCCTCTCAAATTTACTCTACGCATTCGCGACACACCCCACGCGAACGCGATGAACAACACTTCTGCAACAACACAGCTAAAAACCTGCATTACTATAAGACCAAAAATGATCCGATTGACCACCCGAAATCACCCCGAGGCCCCCGGGACCTCAACCAAAAGCACCATCATATCCCATAACATCATTCAAACTTATACCAATCATCAAAACACATCAAACAACGCTAAAACCATCAAATCACATCGAATTCAAGCCTAATCAAAAACTTCCCAAATGCACTTTCGATCAAAAAGTCTACCAAACCTCGTCCGAATGATCTGAAACTTTGCACGCACATCCCAAATGACATAACGGAGCTACTGCAACTCTCGGAATTCCATTCCGACCCCTATATCAAAATCTCGCCTATCAATCGGAATTCGCCAAAATACTAACTTCGCCAATTCAAGCCTAATTCTACACTGGACCTCCAAAATAAATTCCGATCACGCTCCCAAGTCACAAATCATCTCCCGAAGCTAACTGAATCACCGAAAATCACATCCGTGCCCTCTAACTCATAAGTCAACGTCCGGTTGACTTTTCCAACTTAAGCCTTCTTAAAAGAGACTAAGTGTCTCATTTCTTATCAAAACCAATCCGATTCAACTCAAACTAACCACATACCGGTAATGAAACATGAAGAAGTAATAAATGAGGAAAACGGGGCAGTAATACTTGATACGACGGGTCGGGTCGTCACAGTATAGATACTCGTCACCATGCCTATATGTCGTACTCAACAATTACCACATAGCAAATAAGACTCAACTCCTAATCCCTCAAGCTAAGGTTAGCCAAACACTCACCTCGAACTTCCACGACCAACTCAAGCCTCAAACACCGCTTTTCCTTTTGAATTTGGCTCCAAATCAATTCTATCTAGACATGATCGACTTAATAACATCAATAAATGCTAAACAATTCAATTTCAATGCTTAATTATAGCTTTCTAACCATTCTTCCCAAAATCCAAAAATCGACCCCGGGCCCGCTCGGTCAAAACACGAGGTTCGAACCAAAATTCGATCACCCATTCACCCACGAGCCCGAATATATAATTATTTTCGGAATTCGACCCCAAAACGAAGTCTAAATCACAATTAATCAAAAAGCCCTAACACTATCCAAATCCCTAATTTTCTACCCTTATTCACATGATTTAGGCCTAGAAATCTAATGGGTGTTAATGGAAATTGAAGAAAATGAGTCTAAGATTACATACCTATGAATTTGTGGTGAAATCCTCTTTCAAAAATCGCCCAATTTGGAGTTGAGATGAAGAAGTTATGAAATTTTGAATAAATCCCGTTTTAGCTATTGTTTTAAGTGCTGGGCGACAGTGTTCATCGCGTTCGCGAGAACACTGTCGCGATCGCGAAGGCTGCCAGTAAGTGGACTTACGGGATCGCGAGTTCTTCCACGCGTTCGCGAAGGGTTGAACCCCCTGACCTTCGCGTTCGCGGACACACGTACACGTTCGCATAGAAGAACGACCAAAATCCCAGCCCCCTCCAATTAACACAACGCATTTGCGTCACACAGGTCGCGTTCGCGATGAGCAATCCCCCAAAGCTCCGCGTTCGCGACTGTGGCTTCGCGTTCGCGATTGACAAATCCACCCCTGTCCCTATTTACCTTACGCGATCGCGAGAGTGACTACGCGATCGCGAGAGTGACTACGCGATCGCGATGAACAATTGGCCTGAGCACCTGTAGCAGAAAATCTGCAACTTTTCCTTAAGTTCAAAACTTCCCGAAACACACCCGAGCCCTCGGGGCTCCTAACCAAACATACGTACTAACTCAACAACATCATACGAACTTATTTGTGCGATCAAATCGCCAAATAACCTCAATAACAACGAATTAAATCTCAAAATCAAGGAATTTTTCTCTAACTTCATAAAATAACAACTTTAGCAATTTAGGTCCGAATCACGTCAAACGACGTCCGTTTTTCACCAAATTTCACAGAAACATCTTAAATCATATATAATACCTGTACCGGGCGCCGGAATCAAAATACGGGCCCGATACTAACATGTTCTAATCAAATTTCATTTCAAATTTCCTTAAATAATTTCAGAAAACAATTTTCTTTAAAAATTCATTTCTCGGGCTCGGGACCTCGGAATTCGATTCCGGGCATACGCCCAAGTCCCATATTTTCCTACGGACCCTCCGGGACCGTCAAATCACGGGTCCGGGTCCATTTACCCAAAACGTTGATCGAAGTCAAATTAACTTATTTTATAGCCAAATTTTACCATTTTTCACATATTTTCATATTTAAGCTTTCCGGCTACGCGCCCGGACTGTGCATGCAAATCGAGGTGACTCTAAATGATGTTTTCAAGGACTAGGAAACATAGAATTTGATTTAAAACAAGTGATGACCTTTTGAGTCATTACATCCTCCACCTCTAAAACAACCGTTCATCCTCGAACGGACATAAGAAGGAAGTACCTGAGTCGGGAAAAAGATGGGGATAACGGCTCCGCATATCGGACTCGGACTACCAGGTCGATGCCTCAGCAGGCTAACCTCTCCACTGAACACGAACAGAAGGAAAACTCTTTGACCGCAACTGACGAACCTGCCGGTCTAGAATAGCCACCGGCTCCTCCTCGTAAGACAAGTCCTTGTCCAATCGGACAGTGCTGAAATCTAACACGTGGGATGGATCGCCGTGATATTTCTGGAGCATGGACACATAAAACGCTGGATGCACGGCTGATAAGCTCGGCGGCAATGCAAGTATATAAGCCACCTCTCCCACTCGATCAAGAATCTCAAATGGACCAATGAACCTAGGGCTAAGCTTGCCCTTCTTCCCAAATCTCACCACGCCCTTCATAGGCGATACTCGGAGCAATACCCGCTCACCGACTATAAAAGCCACATCTCGAACCTTGCGGTCTGCATAACTCTTTTGCCTGGACCGAGTTGTACGAAGCCTATCCTAAATAATCCTGACCTTGTCCAAGGCCTCCTGAATCAGATCCGTACCCAACAACCGAGCCTCTCCCTGCTCAAACCATCCAACCGGCGACCGACACCGCCTACCATATAAGACCTCATAAGGAGCCATCTGAATACTCGACTGGTAGCTGTTGTTGTAGGCAAACTCTGCTAAAGGCAAAAACTGATCCCACGAGCCTCCAAAGTCAATGACATAAGCTCGGAGCATATCTTCCAAAATCTGAATGGTCCGCTCGGACCGCCCGTCCATCTGAGGATAAAACGCTGTGCTCAACTCACCCGTGTACCCAACTCTCGCTGAACTGCTCTTCGGAAATGGGAGGTAAACTGCGTACCTGGATCCGAAATGATAGACACGGGCATACCATGAAGACGAACAATCTCCCGGATATAAATCTCAACTAACCTCTCGGAAGAATAGGAGATTGCCACAGGAATGAAATGCGCTGACTTGGTCAGCCTATCAACAATGACCCACACTGCATCGAACTTCTTCTGAGTCCGTGGGAGTCCAGTAACAAAGTCCATAGTGATACGCTCCCACTTCTACTCGGGAAGCTCAATCCTCTGAAATGAACCACCGAGCCTTTGATGCTCGTACTTAACCTGCTGACAATTCAGACACCGAGCTACATACGCAACAATATCCTTCTTCATTCTCCGCCACCAATAATGCTGCCGCAAATCCTGATACATATTCGCGGCGCCCGGATGAATAGAGTACCGGGAGCTACGGGCCTCCTCTAAAATCAACTCTCGAAGTCCATCCACATTAGGCACACAAACTCGACCCTGCAATCTCAAGACTCCATTATCACCTAAGGTAACATCCTTGGCACCTCCGTGCTGCACCGTGTCTCCAAGGACACACAAACGGGGATCATCATACTGCCGATCACGGATGCGCTCCAATAAAGAAAAACGAGTGACCGTGCAAGCTAACACACGGCTGGGCTCAGAAACATTCAAAGCAAGCGGTCTCTCACCGACCGGAATATAAGCAAGACTGCCCATACTAGCCAACTTCCTACTCAAAGCATCGGCCACCATATTGGCCTTTCCCGGATGATATAAAATGGTGATATCATAATCTTTCAGCAACTCCAACCACCTCCTCTGCCTCAAATTCAACTCCTTTTGCTTGAACAAATACTGAAGACTTTTGTGATCCGTGAACACCTCACATGCTACACCATACAGATAATGCCTCCAAATCTTCAATGCATGAACTATGGCTGCCAACTCCAAATCATGAACCGGATAGTTCTTCTTATGAATCTTCAACTATCGCGAAGCATAGGCAATGACCTTGCCATCGTGCATCAACACTGCACCAAGCCCAATACGAGAAGCATCACAATACTGTATAAGGCCCTGAACCTGTGGGCAAAACCAACGCCGGTGCCATAGTCAGAGCTGTCTTGAGCCTCCGAAAGCTCGCCTCACACTCGTCCGACCATCTGAACTGGGCACCCTTCTGGGTCAACCTGTTCATCGGGGCTGCAATAGATGAAAACCCCTCCACGAACCGACGATAATAGCCTGCAAATCCCAAGAAACTCCGAATCTCTTTAGCTGATGCTGGTCTAGGCCAGTTCTTGACTGCCTCAATCTTCTTCGGGTCCACCTGAATACCCTCTGCTGATACAACATGACCCACAAATGCAACTGAACTCAACCAGAACTCGCACTTCGAGAACTTAGCATATAACTGACTATCCCTCAAAGTCTGAAGAACCACTCTAAGGTGCTGCTCGTTCTCCTCCTGGCTGCGGGAATATATCAAAATATCATCAATGAAGACTATCACGAACGAATCCAAATAAGGCCTGAACACTCGGTTCATCAAATCCATAAAAGTTGCTGGGGCATTTGTCAACCCGAATGACATAACCAAGAACTCATAATGCCCGTACCGAGTGCGGAAAGCTGTCTTAGGGACATCGGATGCCCTAATCCTCAACTGATGGTAGCCAGATCTCAAGTCAATCTTCGAAAATACCTTGGCACCCTGAAGCTGATCAAACAAATCATAAATCCTCGGCAATGGATACTTATTCTTGATTGTAACCTTGTTCAACTGCCGGTAATCAGTACACATTCGCATCGACCCATCCTTATTTTTATCAAACAACACCGGCGGACCCCAAGGCGAAACACTAGTTCTAATGAAACCCTTCTCAAGCAAGTCTTGCAACTGCTCCTTCAACTCTTTCAACTCAGGCGGGGCCGTACAATACAACGGGATAGAAATGGGCTGAGTGCCCGGAGCCAAATCAATGCAAAAGTCAATATCCCTGTCGGGTGGCATACTCGACAGGTCTGAAGGGAGAACCTCATGAAACTCACGAACAACGGGCACAGAATTTATGGAAGGAACCTCAGCACTAGAATCACAAACATATGCCAAATAGGCCAAACACACCTTCTCGACCATACGTCGAGCCTTCACATAAGAGATAACACTACGAGTAGAATGACCAGGAGTCCCTCTCCACTCTAAATGAGGCAAACCCGGTAAAGCTAAGGTCACAGTCTTGGCGTGACAATCCAAGATAGCGTGGTAAGGTGATAACCCGTCCATCAGCAATATAACACCGAAATCATCCATGTCCAGAAGAAGCAAATCTACACAAGTCTCAAGACCTCCAATAACCACTATACATGAACAATGGACGCGATCCACCACAATAGAATCACCCACAGGCGTAGACACATAAACAGGGGCACTCAAAGAATCACTAGGCATGACCCGATACGGTGCAAAATAAAACTGAAGCTTCTCTACCACAAACCAGAACAATACTTGCACCTCCACCTCTAATACCTTTACCTCCACCTCTAGCATCTCTACCTCCACCTCTAATAACTCTACCTCCCCCTCTAATACCTCTCTCTGAGTGATGTGGAGAAACTTCTCCAGAAATAGCTGCGTGAACTGCTCCCAAGTCGAAGCTGGCGATCTGGCTGGTCTAGCCAAGCAATAATCTCTTCACCAAGTCTTGGCGGATCCAAACAAGCGAAAAGTGGCAAAATCGACCCCATTGGTCTAAACTATCCCCATGTTCCTGAGAACCTCATAACAACTGTCTAGATAATCTTGGGGATCCTCAGAAGATGCACCGCTGAAAGTAGTAGTGACGAGCTTGGCGAAACTTATCCAACCTCCACAAGGCCCCTCGAAGACGTAGCTGATCTATCACCGTTCTGTGTTGCTGCTCGGCTGCTCGGCTGAAGAAGCGGTACATGACTTCGCCATTCGCGAAAGGACAAGAGTAAAGGTTTCAATTTAGCATTGAGAGAACAAAATCGCACGACAGGGAAGAATAGAAGTGAAACTTTTCCTAACTCTGTAGCCTCTGGGGGATAAATACAGACATCTCCGTACCGATCCCTCAGACTCTACTAAACTTGTTTGTAAACTGTGAGACCCATGTAACCTAGAGCTCTAATACCAACTTGTCACAACCCGGATTTCCCACCCTCGGGAGTCGTGATGGCGCCTACTAATACGAGCTAGGCAAGCCAGTTATTTGCACATTTTACCTGTTTACCCACTTCTATATTCATTAACAATTGCGAAGTAATAACATTTAAACAACGGAATTTAACATAAGCGGAAGATAAAGCAATAAGCTATCTGAACGTAAATCCAATATATCTGTTTGTGTCTCGACTACCCAGAACTGGTGTCACAGTTTCACAGACGGTCTAAGAATACTACAATTAAAGGTCTGAAAGAAATAAATACAATACTGTCTCTTGAAATGCATGAAAAGAAACAAGAATAGTAGATGGAAGGAGATGCCAAGGCCTGCAGACGCCTGCAGGACTACCTCGGGTCGCCTGATGAGCAAGAATCAACAATCCCACTGCGGTTCAAAGTCTACAACACTGGGGTCTGCACAAAAGAGTGCAGAGTGTAGTATCGGCATAACCGGCCCCATGTGTTGGTAAGTGCCTAGCCTAACCTCGGCGAAGTAGTGACGAGGCTAGGACCAGACTACCAAATAAACCTGTGCAATTTAACTATATACAACAGAAAAGAAGTACAGAAAGAAACAGTCATATACAGTTAAGTATGGGAGGGGGAAAACAAGCTGCGGGGAAACAACAAGTATCAACAGGAAACCAGCAATTTAGTGTAGAGAAACCGTAACACAATTATCAATAAAACTTTAAAAAAATCAAAGACAAGTGCACGACATCACCCTTCGTGCTTTTACTCTCTCTCACCAAAACAATACACGGCATCACCCTTCGTGCTTTACGCTCTTCCTCACCCAAACAACAATCACAAGGCAAATAGGGTAAGGGAATCTATAACCTCGAAATAAAATCAAACAACAACAGAAAATCAGTAAATAAACGTAAAGGGCAACATAACTCAATTATCAGCAAGAATCAGGGAAATCAAGGACAAGTGCACGGCATCACCCTTCGTGCTTTTACTCTCGTCCTCACCATAAGAATCAATATAATAGGCACAGAATGGTACATTGTGTAGCACAGCATCACCCTTCGTGCTTTACACTCTTTCCTCACCATGAAATCAATATAGTAGGCACGGAATAGTACATCGTGCGGCATGGCATCACCCTTCGTGCTTTACACTCTTTCCTCACAAAACAAACAATGCACGGCATCACCCTTCGTGCTTTAACTCTTCCTCACCCAAACAACAATCACAAACAGTAGGGCAAGGAAATAAAGGAAATTTGCAATAAGAATCCGGCAAGGGAGCAACAAGTCAACAATTAAATCCCGCCAAGGGAACAACATCGATAATATCCACGTTCCGGCAAGGGAGATAACAAATAAACCAACAATAGCCCGGCAAGGGTGACAACATAATGATCTCTTCTCTTTCTCACTTTTACTTCACAATTCACTTCACAACTCGAGCCAATGCTCTAGAGGTTCAATTATCACTTATACCTTCACAAATCGAGCCAATGCTCTAAAAGTTCAATTGTCACTTATACTTTCACAGTTCGTTATACAACTTGAGCCAACACTCCTCAATTTTCATAGGTCACAATTCTTTTCACAAACTTTATACAACAATTAGAAACCATCACCAAGGCATGAAAGATACAACGAAGTCATGAAAATCACAATATAAAGACTCACGGGCATGCTAGACACCAACGTATAGATACTCGTCACCATGCCTATACGTCGTACTCAACAATTACCACATAGCAAATAAGACTCAACTCCTAATCCCTCAAGCTAAGGTTAGACCAAACACTTACCTCGAACTTCCACGGCCAACTCAAGCCTCAAACACCGCTTTTCCTTTTGAATTTGGCTCCAAATCTATTGTATCTAGACATGATCGACCTAATAACATCAATAAATGCTAAACAATTCAATTCCAATGCTTAATTATAACTTTCTAACCATTCTTCCCAAAAATCCAAAAATCAACCCCGGGCCCGCTTGGTCAAAACACGAGGTTCGAACCAAAATCCGATCACCCATTCACCCACGAGCCCGAATATATAATTATTTTCGGAATTCGACCCCAAAACGAGGTCTAAATCACAATTAATCAAAAAGCCCTAACTCTACCCAAATCCCTAATTTTCTACCCTTATTCACATGATTTAGGCCTAGAAATCTAATGGGTGTTAACGGAAATTGAAGAAAATGAGTCTAAGATTACATACCTATGAATTATTGGTGAAATCCTCTTTCAAAAATCGACAAATTGGGAGTTGAGATGAAGAAGTTATGAAATTTTGAACAAATCCCGTTTTAGCTAATGTTTTAAGTGCTGGGCGACAGTGTTCATCGCGTTCGCGAGAACACTGTCGCGATCGTGAAGGCTCCCAGTAAGTGGACTTACACGATCGCGAGTTCTCCCACGCGTTCGCGAAGGGTTGAACCCCCTGACCTTCGCGTTCGCGGACACACGTACGCGTTCGCGTAGAAGAACGACCAAAATCCCAGCCCCCTCCAATTAACACTACGCGTTCGCATCACATAGGTCGCGTTCGCGATGAGCAATCCCCCAAAGCTCCGCGTTCGCGACTGTGGCTTCGCGTTCGCGATGGACAAATCCACCCCTGTCCCCATTTACCTTACGCGATCGTGAGAGTGACTACGCGATCGCGATGAACAACAGGCCTGAGCACCTGTAGCAGAATATCTGCAACTTTTCCGTAAGTTCAAAACTTCCCGAATCACATCCAAAACACACCCGAGCCCTCGGGGCTCCTAACCAAACATACGTACTAACTCAACATCATACGGACTTATCCGTGCGATCAAGTCGCCAAAATAACCTCAATAACAACGAATTAAATCTCAAAATCAAGGAATTTTTCTCTAACTTCATAAAACATCAACTTTAGCAATTTAGTCCGAATCAAGTCAAACGACGTTCGTTTTTCACCAAATTTCACAGAAATATCTTAAATCATATATAAGACCTGTACCGGGCGCCGGAACCAAAATACGGGCCCGATACTAACATGTTCTAATTAAATTTCATTTCAAATTTTCTTAAACAATTTCCTTTAAAAATTTATTTCTCGGGCTCGGGACCTCGGAATTCGATTCCGGGCATACG
>NW_017671464.1:17572-46579 GCF_001879085.1 Nicotiana attenuata | reverse complement strand
AGAAAGATGTCATAGAATCATTGAATTTGCAAAGCCCTCTAGTCCTGAAATCGTCGTTCAACCGGCCAAATATGTATTATGAAGGTCAGCTCCAAGGATCTCTATTCCTTGACAAAGTGCAAATGTTTTAATATGTAATTGATGAACAGCCAGTCACCAATTAATTTCTTTGACTGCCGACTCTTAAATCTATGAGGAACCAACTTTCAACAGTTTATAGTACAATTCATTTTTTTGCTTTTACTTCTTCAAATTTTCTTCTGGCTTTTAAAAGCTGAGTGGAAGGGGAATTCAAAATGGCCATATATGATTCTGTAGCTTTTGGTTTAAAATCATGGGACCAAATGCCGTGTAAGTCTAATTTGCTGCATTTGTCCTTTATATGTTGTATGCAGCTGTGTGTATCAGATAAAATACCTATTGTCATTTATATGCTCTAAATTCTAGGGAAATCCTTATTAGGGGTCTGTTTGATTCGGGTCAGGTGAAAGGGTGGTTGGGTAGGGTAAAAAGAAAGTGGGGTCTTTTTCTGAGGTGGCATCTGATGTAAAATTCTGTTAGTTAATAAGGGTACATGTGGTCCAAAACATAGACGCTAGGGATATTTTTGGTACCAAAAATAAATAGAGGGTATTTTTAAGCTATTTCAAATAGTTGAGGGACATTTTTGGCCCTTTTCCAAAAAAAAAAAACTATACCGACAAACCACAAAATCAGTTAGCCTGGCCTACATTTCATCAATTCAAAGCTTTAGTTGAAAAACAATTTAACACAATTATTAAAGTTGTGTAAACAGACTAAGGTCGCAAATTTCGCCTTCTATTACCACTCTTTGCCAAAACATGGCATCATTCTTAAAATATCATGTTCTCGCACATGAACAACATTGAAAGAAAATATCTTAACATCGTTGAAACGAGTCTTACCCTTATGCCTCATAGTGTTACACTTTTTCGCTATTGGCATTTTGCTTTTGAAAGATTATATATTTTTAAAGGTATTTAAATATTTATGTTTCTCCAAAATATAAATAAAGATTAACGAAAGTAATTTTTTTCATTTTAATGATATATGCTGTGATTAAAAAAGTAAATATTTCATTAAATTGAGTACCAACAAAATTAAATAAAAACACAAATAGACTGGACCTTTAGTTATGGGTTGGTCCATTTAGGAAGTTGGTTGGGCCGAGAAATTCAAAGAAAGATTCTCGTAAGTAAAGCTTACGTCACTCCCTCTAATTCAAATATTTCCGCCCCTTTTGATGTACTAATACACTAGTACTGAACTAGTACTGCTACTACTTTTCATCAAAAGAAGAAATGGAGACGAAATCGCCATGTCCGCCGTACACGGTGACCGTTCGCCGGAACCCTCCCCGGAGAGCAAGACCGACACCATCCTCCGCTGTTCCTACTACGCTTCCCCGATCGCCGCCGCCAAACATCTCTTCATTCCCCATTGAGGATATTCTATCAATAGAAGTCCCTGAAAAACAACTTCTTACGGAGCATCCATCATCATCAGAGAATCTCAAGGTATATCTGAGAGTTCGACCATTAATTTCTCAACGAGAAACAGCGAAAATAGAAAAAACGGCTGCTGAAATGAAGAAAACAACTAAAAATGCTTGGCCTAAAAACCCTAAGTCCACCAATGCGTTGCCGAAGAAGCTCAAAAAGAGTAATGAAGTCTGCGTGACAGTGAATGATGCACATTCCGTTACCCTATTGCCTCCGCAGAGCTTACAAGACGCCAAACGTATTAAATCAGAAGTTTATGAAGGTTTTTCACATGTCTTCTCGTCACAAGCTTCTCAGGTTATCTTTGCTTATGTCTTTAGAATAAAAAAATTCATTTTCTTTGTATTCTTATTACTCCGTCCGTCCCAATTTATGTGATATTGTTTGACTACGCGGAAAGAAAAAAAAAACTGTTGAAACTTGTGGTCTAGAAACAAGCTATAGACATTTCATATTTGTGTGACTACAAATCATCTCATTAAGGGCAAAATGAGAAATTTAAAGTTGAATTATTTTTAATATTGTAATGTATTCTTTTTGGGACAAACTCAAAAGGAAAGAGTATCACATAGATTGGAATGGGAGTATTAAATCGACACATTTGTGAAAGGAATTATTAGTATTAAGTTGAAATGTATCGAGGATTCACTAGTTTAGGATTTAGAAGCAGCAGCAGCAGTAGTTGCTGTTGTTGATTGATATTGGCATTTTTGTTGCAGAGGGAAGTGTACGAAGAAATAGTGAATCCTTTAGTTGAGGATTTTTTGAAGGGTAAGAGTGGAATGTTAGCTGCATTGGGACCAAGTGGTTCTGGGAAGACTCATACCATCTTTGGCTGTGGAAGGGACCCTGGTATGGTGCCTCTTGCTCTTCGTCGAATTTTATCACAGGAAGAAGGAGAGAAGAAGAAGTCGCGAAGGTGCTTTAATTTCTACTGTTTATCGTACTTATAATGTTTGGCTGGATATATTTGTTTTAGCAGTTTCCTGGTTCATGAGATTTTGAACTGTCTTAAAACAGTCATTGCATTCTTAACTATGGATAAACAGTTGCAGTTCTATGTAAGTCCTTCAAATGCTGCATTGAATAAACTCTTTTCTTCATGATTTATCACGTGCAGGATATTTTATTTGTCCATGTTTGAGATCTCTTCTGAGAAAGGAAAATCTGAAAAGATATTTGATTTATCACAAGATGGGGCTGATTTATGCATCCAACAATCATCTATTAAAGGCGTGCGAGAGGTTGTCCTTTGAATTGCTGTATAGCTTCTCTTTGTTGTGTGTTTTTTTCAATCTATAACTTCTGTGGTTCAAAGAGATCAAATAATAAGTGTCCACTCTGGTACTTCTGAATAGGCCGTACTTTATGATGCGCAGCAAGCTGAATCGTTAATCGCATGTGGACTTTTAAAACGTGCGACAGCTATGACGAATTCAAACAGTCAATCTAGGTGAGTTGGATATAAATGCTTATGTAGGTCTGTGGCTGTTCTTTTGCTTTATGCTGTGGTTTGAAATGATTGAGAAACCTTTGCTAGTGTCTCTCCCTAAATATATCCAGTGTTAGTTGTTTTGGCTTCTTCAAACGTTGGATTTCTTGCTTAAGTGACTTTTTTTTTGATACCAAACTGTAATAGTACTTCTTCTACTACTCAGACTTGAAATGATTGATGGACCATTCACGAGATCTCTATGTTTTTCTTCTCTGTATTGGCAAGTATGGAATCTTTGAAATAATCTCTAGTTTACGGACATAAAGAATATGTTAAGTTCACATAGTCATGTTGCAATTGTAGTTATTATGATGACAATTTTAACACCCTTGCAGTCGTTCACAGTGCATCATAAATATCCGCTGTGAATATAAGAGGGCAGATGGAAAAGTTGGTGATAATTCAAACAGTGCTGTGCTGACTATAGTTGACCTTGCTGGAGCTGAGAGGGAAAAGAAGACTGGAAATCAGGTAACAAATTGTCCGTGGTCACTGAAATCATATCATTATGTAGAAGATATTTTGTTGAATTCTAAAAGATCCATTTCCATTAGTATCTTTGATTTTATTGTCAAGACTGTCTAGGTTAGATCTTGATCTTCAGACGACAAGAAGAAGATTGTGACTCTTTCTTAGACCTTAAGTGTTATGTTGCAAATTTGGTGGTTAATGTATTTCTCTGGCTTGCGGCATCTCACTAAAAATGTTACTCATGTCTAGGGGGTTAGATTGCTCGAAAGTAATTTTATCAACAACACTTCGATGGTGTTTGGCCTGTGCTTAAAGGTATGTAGCATCAATATGGTTTTATGACTTCCGTTTCATTAATGTCGAGGTATGACACTCTTTCTTTGGTCCTAATCTACTGATAGTTTTGTGCAGTCATTACTGGAGCATCAGAAGAACCCCAGAAAACCTATGCAGAAACACTTTCAAAACTCTCTGGTAATGTCTTCCTTAGTTATCCTTCTCTGTCACTTTTCCAGGAAATTTTATTGGTCTATAGTCACTGCTTGTTACCTTTATATTTACTTCTGCTTGTTGAAAATAAATCTTTTTTGCTTCTATCCCAATGTTACCTTACAGAGTTCCTAATAAAACACAGATTATGGTGTAATTAATGTTTCACAGAGTAGAGCTATCAGAATAAATATACTAATATCTTTGGCAAGTCATCTTCAGACAAATTTACGTTAATAAATATCTTGAACAAAAATGCGATTGTACTGCTAGATTTGTTTTATCGATATCACTGCACAGTTATCTAGGGACCAACATTATAGGTAAATATGTTCTGTACTGCTCTTTTTATCTTTTTTCCCTGTTGAGTCTTTAAGCCCTAAGTCAATGTTGAGGCTGTTTATGAAATGGTTTTGTTCGTTGAAGGTGAAATTGCATACTCAGCTCTCGATAGCTATTTTTTTCTCAGTTAGAAAATCCTTCATTTCCTTAGTAATTTTTCGCGTTCTTCTTTTGCATAGTTGACCAGATACTTACGAGATTATTTGGAAGGGAAGAAGCGGATGGCATTGGTATGCATTTACTTCTGCAGAAATCAGTTTAGATATTTAAAACTGTCATTAACTGCTTAAAATATTGGCAGTCCATCAAACTTTTCTGCTCCACAAAAACTGTAGGTTTCTTAACATTGTATCCTTTGTGGCTTTCTATGTCCTGCTGCAGCTTCTAACTGTAAGACCTGGGGAAGAAGACTACCTTGATACTTCTTTTCTGCTAAGGCAGGCTTCACCATATACAAAAATCAAGTATGACTGCCGTTGGAACAATTGGTTTAGCAATGACCTTTTCTGTAACAAAAATGACCATCTGAATGAAGAACTTGTTGATGTAGGTTTGACATTGTTGAAGAACATGGGATTTTAAAGCACAATAAGAGGCCTGTGCAAACAACGCCTAGCATGGGGAAGCTTAAAAGAATGAAGTTGAGTCGAATTGAAAATTGTGAGGTATATCTTATTTGGCCCATTTTTATTTTACATCCTGCACCTTAGGCTTTCTGCTTTAATATATGATTCACCAGATGAGGTAGTTGTCTAACACAATATTTTCTCCATTTAAGTTGTTGGTGAAAGCTTATTTCTTATTCCGCGACCAAACTTGTATGTTTTAATAGTTTAGGCTTTGACATGCAGATGCATCTCATCCTGTTAATGAAATTATATCCTTTTCCCTTTTAATATCGAGATGCGTAGTGCCTCTATTTACAATCCAATGTCTCTGCTCCTCCACATGGAAGTTGCTTACTGAATTACCAGTTTCAGTTAGTCTCTCAAGATTATCCTTTAACTTTCAACCCAGAAAGAAAAACCAGTCTGGTCCTTTTATACTTTAAAGTGACTCTTGTAAGATGACATTTATTAACGATGTCTTGGGTCTCAACTTTAAAGAATCAAACAAGCAAAACATTCATACTGGTTGGGAAACAAAAACTTTGTTCTGCTCCCAGGGAATTGGTCTAGTGGCAGGAGCACAATGCTGATGTGTGGGTTAGCCGGTTAGGTGCATATCACGGGTTTGAACCCAGATAAAAGCCTAGTATTTAAGAGGAGAAGGATAGAAGGAAGACCCATTAATCCACCAGGTTTCAAACCGTAAGCCACTGGCCCTAGGGATTTCTCGATTATGAAAAGATAAGAAACAAAATTTTGTTCGAGTCCTCTTTCATTAGGATGATGTGCACATATTTCCTTAGACAATTCTCTTTCAAAATTTTGAAAGTCTATTTCTTTCGTTCATTCACCTATTATGGTTAAATATAAAACACTATTAAAAATAGGAGCACTACAATCACAACTTGGGAGTTGTACTGAACTAAATATATTGTTAATTACAGACTAAGAAACAAAATTAAATAAAATGTAATCATTATAGAAGAAGACAAACTTTATTTTTTGAGAATGGTTCGTTATGGAAGAAGACAGACTTGTCAATACCATTAACTACATGTGACTCAAACATAGTTATATATATGTGTATGATGTACTGGGCTATGCTGCTGTTCTGTACCCAAAGTCAGTAATTATGGTTGGGAATCCTTCAGAAGATGTGCCAAATTATCATAAACTGCTAATAATAATAATTCAAGCAACAGCTTTTAGGCAGCTATTTCTTCTGGTCGTTTTGGTGTAGACAGCGTCGGATGCAGCTTTCGGGTCGCTGGTTCATCTGAACCCAGTACTTTTCATGCACTGTATAAATTTATGTGTAAAAATACACTGAAATTGCAATAAATAGTAGATGTAAACCCATAACTTTTAAAATATAATGGGTTCAATACAAAAAGTCTTAAATGTTGAACCCATATAGCTAAAGTCCTGGATTCGCCTCTGGGTTTACATTTTCCTTACCCAACAACTCTCAGCCTTCACAAGATTCATAGCTATTATTTATTCATGTCAACTGTAATTTTCTTGCAGATCAATCAAAGAAGCTATGAATGTCAACTTCCGAATGAAGGTATTCAAGTTCTTTTCTTCTGCCTCTTTCATTCTTTCTTCCATTTTTTTCTGTAGATTGGACTATAAAATCTGTCCAATAGAGGATCGTGTTTAAAGTTAATTGCTTCTGTTGGATAGAAGCTGCTGTGGAAGGAGTGAAGGATGACAGCTTGGCAGACGTTCTTGTTCAGCCTGAGGAGATCATCACTATTGAAGCAAATGAGAGGAATATTCTCAGAGTTGATCACGTGGAATTGGAAAGAAAAGAGAGAAATCATCAGATTCTGCAAAATTTTGGAAAGGCTTTGTGGAAAGTCTTGAAAGAATACAAGAGAAAACTTGAGGTATAGTGTGCTGACTATATATTCTTTGCATAACATTGCTACTATTGGATTTTAATATACTTAAGCATCCATTATTAGGCTTTACCATTTAGGAACTACGTTTGGTAATACTGAGTAGTTGTGTTCATGTAAAGGTGGCTGAAAATGAAATTTGCACCCTCAGAGATTGCTTAAGTAGTGAGAAAACTAGATCCGCTGAACTAGAGAATCAACTGAGGGATTGGCAAAGTAACTGCTGCTGCAGGAAAGGAGTTTCAAGTGAGGAATCCTCCAGAGAAGAGGATGAATTCAGAGGAAAAGGTTCATTAGATTGTGAGGCGCGTCAATCCACTGATCAGAATGAGGTACATGAGCAAGAGTCATTTTGGAGATGTATTTTTGGTATTGTCTATTACATGCCTTTTTCTTGTCCACCATTTGTAGGTTGGTTCTTCTCTTCCATTTCATGATGAGATTTTGAAGTAGACAGAGAGTGGTTTTTCTTAACTATATACTTTTTGCTTAAAGTTTTCTTAACTAATGTCCTAAAGGGTTCATTCTTGGGCTTAACCATTTAGGAACTATAATTGTTTATACTAAATAGTAGCTTTTACGTAACAGGTGGATGAAAATGAAACCTGCACTCCTAGAGACTGCATAATCATCGAGAAAACAAGATGGGCTGAACTAGAGAATGAACTGATGGATTGGCAAAGTAACTGCTGCTGCAGGAAGGGGGTTTCAAGTGAGGTTTCCTTCAGAGAAGTGGATGAACTCAGAAGAAAAAGTTCTTTAGATCTTGAGGATCATCAATCCATTGGCTGCAATGAGGTAAACAAGCAAGAATCATTTTGGAGAATATATTTTTGAATTCTTTAATACCTATCTCTTTCTTGTTTTCCACCATACATCTAATCTGGTTCTTCTCTTCCATTTCATGACGAGATTAGAAGTAGATTGAGAGTGGTTTTCTTTCATCCATTTGATAATTGGTAGTTAAATGAGAAACTACTTTCTCCTTTTGTGGGGGTGGGGGGTGGGTGGGTGGTGGTGGTAGTGGTTGTGGTTGTTAGCTTGTACAGAGTAATAAAATGGAAGATTGAATTGTTTAGCTGTTTGAAATTTGAATTACTTTTTTCTGGTGTGCTAACGAAGCTGTGTAATTTGTCTTCGCATATTTGTGGAAAAAAGTAAGGTAGAAAAGCTGCTTGAGACTGAAAGCATTTTTTCCATATGCACTGTCAAAAATGAATTACTCTATTTCGTGTTTCTTACTTTTTTCCTTTTGCAACTTTCATCTCTTTCCACTTGAAATCTGGTATTCTCTTTCTTTTTGTTGGAAGAAGGCTGCTTATTTTGTGGTTATAATTATCTTTTTAGGTGACGTCTGAAGCTTATTCTTGTCCTTTGGAAGGATCTGCGCATGCGAGAAATGATGAGCGGCTTGACTCCACTGTAAGACATGTTTTCCTTTCTTCTGGTCTTTTCTTTCTGAGAACACTTTTGGCCTCCTAAAGATATTTGTTCTTCTAAAAAATTAGTTAATTAATTGTCATTGTTTAATGAAATTATGGATATATAAACCCTGGAATGACATTCTTTACATGTTATAACTTTGAGGATAATTTGTTATAGATTGCTCAGCAGCTCGAAAGTTCTATTGAAGATGCTACTGGTGTTGAAGATCTGATGAAACCAAATGAAATGAAAGCAGAGATTACACAGTTGAATGGCAAAGCAACTGCTGTATTAAGCGGGTCACACTCTTGCACTGATCAGGAGTACGAGCAAGAAGAAGAAAGTTCTGGTAGTAGTAGAATTCTGAATCCTATTCATTTTCAATAGTACTTCTATAAAAATCTTTCTGACATACTACTCTTTTTCATCTGTACCATATCTCTTAAGGTTCTTCTCTTTGTTGCATCCTTTTGATGTTTGACTCAAGTGCACTAATTACCAATCTTCGTTTTGCTTGTGGAGATTCTGTAGTCCGCACTTCCAAAGCGACTTTCATAAACAGAGATGAGAACGACCTGTTGGAAGAGGACCGCACGTTTTCTGATTCAGTACTTCCAGAATGTTCAGTCAGCTCTTCTAAGTCATCTCTCTTCGTTGGAAATAAGAGCCCTTTTCAAATGTGGGAGGACCAAACACAAAAAGAAGAGGACAAGGTCTATTCAGTTATATTATTAGTCACACCTGTATTCTAAATTTCTATTTGACAAGTATTTCACTTACACAATACCAACAACAACAACATACTCAATGTATTCCCACCGTGTGTGGTGTTTGAGGATGGTGGTGTGTACACCTACCTTGTGGAGGTAGAGAGTTTGTTTCCGATAAACCAATTCACTTATTGTATTAATTATGCTAATTATCACTTATGCTTATTATTAATTAAAATGCACTAGTCCTAACAATGCAATGTTCTCAAGTTATTGTTCTTTAAGAATAGCAGTACATTAAAATTAATGTTCTTGGTTTGATGTCTTTGCTGTGTAACACATGCTAATATGCCTTCCCTTACCAGTATGTGCATGGAAGATATTTTTGAGATTTTTCTTCTGCTCCATTTATATGCGGAAGCTGTGATAGTTTTGCTGCTATTTCTTATACTCCTCAAGTTAGTTCTACATTAGTTAAGGGATTAGTTATTTAAATGGAATTTGCAGCTTATTTGATATTTGACACCCTTTAGTCCTATTTTGCAATCTTGTTTATTGTTACTATTACTCAAATTTTAAACTATATCAGACACCGGAACAGATTACGGACATCCTACCAAAGTGCATGTGAAGCCGATGATGTTGCTATTAGTAGTTTAAGCATGTCCTTGTAGTGATAATTGGTTGCAGTATGTGTTGTGAAATTTCATTGAATGTAGCTTATTTTTCCATGTTTTTCAACCAATAATCCTTCCTCAAATTTGATTTTTGAAAAATCTTTTCACTATGAACTCAATTTATGGAAAGAAATTTTACTATTCTTTAGTTGTTAGAACTTTCATGTGCCTCTAATCTTTGCAGTGATAATTGGTTCTAGCGTCCCTTTTTTACTTGAGTTTTATTTAGTTTTTGGCAATTACATATGCCTTGAGAATCCTGCATAACTAGAAGTTGATTGAGAGTTGTTTTCTTTCACCCATTTGATAGTTGATATATAATTTAGAAACTAGGTTACTTGTTTTTTTGGGATGGTGGTGATGGTGGCGGTTGTCGGCCTGTAGGGAGTTCTGCAAAGGAAGATTGAATTGTTTAGTTGCTGAAATTTGTTCGAGTACGCTAATAAAGCTGCACAAGGTTTTCATATCTTTGTGGAAAAAGTGCGTCAAAAAAGCTGCTTGACACTGAAAGCATGTTTTCCATATACCCTGTCAAATATGAATTAGTCTCTTTCATGTTATTTACTTTTTTTGTATTGTCTTTTTGTTGGAAGAAGGCTGCTTATTTTGTGGTTATAACTATGTTTCAGGTGAAGTCAGATGCACATACGGGAACTGAGGAGCGGCTTGACTCCACAGTAGGGCATATGTTATCCTTTCTTCTGGTCTTTTCATTCTTAGAATACTGCCTATTTTTTTCTTCTTCTAAATAATTAGGCAAGTAGCTGTTATTCATGGAACGAAGTTGAAACATCAAAAATATTTCCACAGGGTGTTTATGAAAATTATGGGTATGTAAAACCTGGAATGACATTATTTACGTGTTATAACTTTGAGCTTAACCTGTTATAGACTGCCCAGAAGCTTGAAAGATCTATTGAAGATATTACTGGTGTTGAAGTTCCGAAGATTCCAGATGGAATGAAAGCAGAGAGTATAAATTTGAAAGGCAAAGAAAATGCTCTGTTATGTGGGTCACCCTCTTGCACTGATCAGGAGTACGAGCAAGAAGAGGAAAGTTTTGGTAATAGTAAAATTCTGAGTCTCCTATTTGTCTTCAGCAGGACTTGTATAAAAATCTTTCTGATGCTAATTCTCCTCTCTATGATCTCTATCATATCTGTTGACATTCTTTTGCGTGTCACATCCTCTTTCATGTTTAGCTCAAGTGCACTAATTACCAATCTCTGTTTTATGTGCGGATATTCTGTAGTCTGCACTTCCCAAGCGACTTCCGTAAACAGAGACGAGAACGACCTGTTGGAAGAGGACCACACGCTTTTTGATTCAGTACTTCCAGAATGTACAGTCAACTCTTCTGAGTCATCTCTCTTCATTGAAAATAACCGCTCTTTTCCAGTGGTGGAGGACCAAACACAAAACAAAGAGGATAAGGTCAGTTCAGTTATGTTATTAGTCACACACCTTTATTCCAAATTTCTATTCCACAAGTAATTCACATTTTGTATCCTTTATGCTAATTATCATTCATGCTTATGTTTAATCTGAAATGCTTTAGTTCTAACAATGCGATCTGTTATAGACTGCTGAGCAGCTCGAAAGTTCTATTGAAGATGCTACTGGTGTTGAAGATCTGATGAAACCAAATAAAATGAAAGCAGAGATTACATGTTTGAATGGCAAAGCAACTGCTGTATTAAGTGGGTCACGCTCTTGTACTGATCAGGGGGACGGGCAAGAAATGGAAAGCTCTGGTAGTAGTAAAGTTCTGAATCCTATTGGCGTTGAAGATCTGAATCCTACCGGTGTTGAAAATCTGATGAAACCAAATAAAATGGAAGCAGAGATTACACGTTTGAATGGCAAAGCAACTGCTATATTAAGTGGGTCACGCTCTTGTACTGCTCAGAAGGACGGGGAAGAAATGGAAAGTTCTGGTAATAGTAAAGTTCTGAATCCTATTCATCTTCAATAGTACTTGTAAAAAAATCTTTTTGATACTACCTCTCCTCTCTTTGATCTGTACCATATCTATTACTCCCTCCGCCCCATTTTATATGGCTATGTTTGACTGGGAAAGTTGTTTAAAAAGACTTTTGAAACTTGTAGTTTAAAACATGTCCTAGAAATTTGTGTGGCTATAAAATCACGCGTTATAGGTAAACTGGGAAGTTTAAAGTTAATTTGTTTCCAAATATAAAAATATTTCATTCTGTTTGGGACAAATGGTTGTTCAAGTGATAAGCACATCCTCCTCCAACCTTAAGGTTGCGGGTTCGAGTCACCAAGAGAGCAAAGTGGGAAGCTCCTAGCGAGGGGTAAAAAAAATGTCATTCCGTTTGGGACAAATTAAAAAGGAAAGTGTGCCACTTAAAAATGGGACAACATGAGTAACATTCTTCTTTTTGTCACATCCTCTTTGATGTTTGACTTGAGTGCACTAATTGCCAATCTCTATTTCATGTGTGGAGATTTTGCAGTCTGCACTTCCCAAGCAACTTTCATAAATGAAGACGAGGCCAGCCCGTTCGAAGAGGATCATGCCCTTTTTGATTCAGGACTTCCAGAATGTACAGTCAACTCTTCTGAGTCATCTGTCGTCGTTGAATATAACAACTCTTTTGCAGTGGTGGAGAACCAAACACAAAGTGAAGAGGACAAGGTCAGTTCAGTTATATTATTTGTCAAACCACACCTTTATTCTAAATTTCTATTTCACAAGTAATTCACATGTTGTATCCTTTATGGTAGTTATCACTCCTGCTTATGTTAAATATTAAAATGCATTAGTTCTAACAATGCATGTTCTCAAGCTAGTATTTATGTTATTCAAGAATAACAGTAAATTAAAATTAATGTTGTTGGTTTGATGTCTTTGCTGTGTAACAGCGACTAATTTGCCTTCCCTTACCAGTATATGCATGGAAGATATTTTCGAGATTTTTCTTCTGCTCCATTTATCAGAAAGGTGTAATAATTTTGCTGTTATTTTTTATCCTCATTAAGTTATTTTACATTGCTTAATGGATTAGTTATTTATATGGAACTTGCAGCATATTTGATGTTTGCCACCCTTCATTTCTATCTTGCAATAATGTTCTTTATTACTATTACTCAAATTTTAAACTATATAAGACAATAGAACAGATTACCGGCATCCTACCAAAGTGCATGTTAAATCAATGATGTTGCTATTAGTGTTTAAGCATGGCCATGTTGGTTGCAGTATTTGTTGTCAAATTAGCTTGTCTTTTCCACGTTCTACAACCAATATTTTTCCTAAAATTTGACATCTTAAAAGTCCCTTCACTATGAATTCGAAATATGGAAAGGAAGTCTACTATTCTTTAGTTGTTAGAACTCTCTTGAGCCTCTAAGCTTTGTACTGACTATTGATTCTTGCATCCCTTTTCTTTCCATAATATATTTACTGGTTGGCAGTTACAAATACCTTTAGAATCCAGTATCACCAGAATTACAATTTGTTAGTGTTAAAGAAATTGAACTTGAGCCTAACTCAACCCCAAAAACTAGCTCAAGTGGTGAGGATTGCCACGCCATATAAAGAGACCAACCATTCCTTATAGTGCCAATGTTGGGACACTTCACCACCCCCTCTCATGCACGGGGCTAGACATCTGGAGCGTGGACAATTCAATATGAGGACTCAACATTGGGAAACGAGAATTAGGATGAGTCTTGCTCTGATACCATGTAAAAAATGGACATTAGGCCTAACTCAACCCCAAAAACTAACTCAAGTGAGGATTGTCCAACCATATAAAGAGTTCACCCGTCCCTTATAAAGTCGACGTGTGACTCTTCAACAGTTAGTGTAGAGAGATGTGAGTACTGCTAATAATTACTTAAGGAAAGAAAAAGTGTTTCACGCCAAGTTACAGTTGTCTTTCCTTAAGACTAAATTCCACGTCAAATGGCTTTAGTGTCTAGTAGAATTTTGCATTAGTTTTTTGATAAAACCCAGGTAGAACCACACCCCAAAAGCTAACTATTCAGTTGGGAGAGTTCAAGGCTACCGATGTGGGACTCAAGTCTCATACATTGCAATGGAACATAACAAATCACCATGTTCCACATCTATCGTCCTCGACGGTTAGATGTGTGCTAGACATTTCTAGTCCTGGGCGGCAATACCAGTGTCACCATCGATGGCATGATGGACACGGAGGATGGTGGGTAGCTCTGATATAATTGATACAACCCAGGGATAATCACACCCCTAAAAGCTAGTTATTAAGGTGGAGAGCTCAAAGCTTTATAAAACCCACACCATCACATTACAACACCGATGTGGAATTCAAATCCCATACTTTGCAATTGACCATAATTTTTTTCTATCATTATTTTTCTGTTCAATAACTGACTTGTAATAAACCAAGAAATCGTGTCTGTTTGCAATAGATATGTCCTTAAATTCAGACACCATGTTGGCTCATAATTTCGGTTATTATTAACTACATTATTTTGTCTGAATCTAAAAATATATATTTCAATATTAAATTAAACAGTATGAGAACATGGTAGCTTAGTTTAAGATATGCCTTCTGAATATATTTGAAAATAAGATAGTTTATTCTAAAGAAAACCGGCTTACTGTAGAACAAATATATAGATAATTGCTTATTGCAACTCGTCTTCCTTAGAGAAGCCTATACATTAATTCTATGATTTCTTGAGGAAGCAAGGGCCAGCTTTACAAAGTGGCCTAAAATACTGTCAGCGTCACCTGTTTCATCTGAACTGTTTTGAAGTTTATATCTTCAGAGCTCTTCCGAAATAATATAGGTATTTTCTTATGTAATTCAGAAACCATTGGGTCCATCGACAATGTTAATGCCCGAGGAAGTTGTACATGCTCTAGGATGCCATGATAACAACACACCTGAAGCAGTTACCAAATATGGTTCCTGCACTAAATTTCAGAATGCAGATAGGCCAAAAAGGTATGTCACGTGTTTAGTTTGCTTACATCAGCTCCTAATAGTATTGTCTGCTTGCTTATTCATCTTCATTCAATAATTTATCCAGGAGACTTCTACCAGTTTCGTCTATCTTATTAAAAGATATAGGCAATATAGACTTCAAGGACGAGAATGAGAAACCAAAGGTGAATTACTGGTGCTTATCATTTTCGGTTTTTGTTGCAGCCACTGTTGTCATTGCTTTCCTTTATTTATTAACCATTATCTGTATCCAATTTTAAATAATTCGACTTAGTGTCTCCATGTTTGGTAGGATGTATAAATTCTCATGATGGAATTCCTTTCCCCGGTTCGAGCTCTTTTGTTGTACAAACACATTTGACTTAACAGCTTATTGCAGGGAGTCAAGGCAGAAAAGAAAGGATCTTCTCGTAAGAACAGAACCCAGGGCAGCACTTCGCTTTTTCGTTTGCTCAAGGATAATCTTGCTATCTAGTTCATTATGGACTGCATTCAAGGTTTCCTCTGCAATAAACGACACTGTTCTAGGGGTGTAAGTTTGAGATTGTATATAAGGTCATTCAAATCCTTTTGACGACTCGCAGTTGCTTTTTGTGCCTCACAAACAGCATCTTTGTTTAAACTGGCTAGACCTTTTCCTTTAGGAAGAGGCCTAACTCCTCAAAATGCTACTCTGATTATTTTGAAAGCTCGTGAGCTTCTCTGAGAATTGTAATGCCTTTATTTTTTCTAACGTCCACGTGATTTTAAATCTTTTTTTTGTCCCAGAATTATTTTATATTCAAGTATTTATGGATGACAAGGTTCATATATGTTCTCCGTGGACAATATATTACTTTGGGATAACATTTTCTGCATTATTTCTAGTGTTTGTTTGGTGATATTTTGTTATTAAAGGTTGAGAAAAATGTCAGTGTTGTCTAAAGCAAGACAAGTCATAACAGATGGATGGGTTTTCTTCCATTTTAAATACATTTTTTCTATAAGTAGAATGCAAAGAATGTTGTGGTATGCTCGCACTGTTTCAATGTAAATGACTATTCGACTGAGCCCCAGCTTTTTTGGGGGATGAAAAAAGACTTTTAGAATTTGTAATTTTAAACATTTTATTTATGTGGCTGTAAAAGCATTCCATAAGATATCTTGTAAAGCTTAATATTTAGTTGTTTTAAAAATATAAAAGGGTCATTTTTGTTGGAAGTTAGAAGTAATAATAAGAAAAGAGTGCAACATGAAAGTTTAGCTAGTCAATGTGTTGATACCCAATTTTTTCCTCATGTATTTTAAATATGAATAAACACTTTCAAAATATCGTACATGCATTTACAAATATGCACAAGTGTTTTACATTTTTCTGCAATTTTTCAAGGCCCTAAATCAATTTATTTCTGCATTTTTTAATTACATAAATGTTCAAAACTATCCCTCATATTATTTTATGATGATTTAATCATTTATATTCATCATTTATGTTCATATGAGTGTTCAAATATTTTAATTGCATTTTTTATAATTACACTTGCATTTTTAAGACTATAATTGCATATTTTGCAAAAAATATCCTATGTATACATTATTACATTATCTCACCAGAAAATAGCTTTTTGCATTTTCAAAATATCAGAGTGATTGTCTTAAAATATTTTCATGCACAAAGATCATTTTTTATAATCTGTTAATTATTTTACAAATTATTTTATTAATTAATTGGGTATTTAACAAATAGCCTCTTTAATTTCTTTAATTCTTCGGACCTAACCCCTAAATATTAGCCCAAATCTTTTTAAAACCAGCCCAATTCACCCCCCAGGCCCAACATATACTGTCCGACCCAATAACCCCGTTTAATCGTGGCCGTTGATCTTTCAGATCAACGGTCCACAATTAACCTTACCATATTAATCCCAAATGACCCCCTAAACCCCTTCACTCTTTCATTTCCGCCGCCTTCGTTCCCTAACCTCTCCGACTCTCTCTCAACTCGCCCCTAACCCTAATCGCCGTCACTGGCAAAAACTCCCGTCTATGGAGTTTCTGTGTGTTCTCCGACACTTGTTGGCCTTCTACCTCTTCTGGTGGTTCGATTATGTCGATGTATGAAAGAATCTCGAAGATATTCAACTTGGATTTTTTGTTCGAAACCTTTCATAGGCCTGTCTACGGCCATCTCCGTTTGTGAGATTATTTTCTTCCTGTTTATGGCTCGAACCTATGGTTTTAAATCAAGTCTCTTCCATCTCTGTCATTTTTCTTAAAACCCTAATCTTATGCTACCTGGGTCTGTTCAGATCCTTGTAGATCTGAAACGTTTAAGTGTTATTTGGTATTTTCTTCGAAAAAACCTTCTGTTTTCCTTATTATTATTCGATTCTAGTGTTTTCTAAGAACTAGGGTTTTGTCCTAAGTTCTCTTCAAAGGGTTTTTAACTTCCAAGTGTTTGAATCTGATTATCTTTACCGGTTTGACTAATTTTGTGTATATGCTTTAAACCCTAGGTCTTTCTGTTTATTGCACCGATTACTTCAATCTTTTTCCCGTTATTTGTTTATCTCTGTCAATCAAATATATTGACTGATTTCATTTAGGGTTCGAATTATATTTTCCTCTTAAAATCAGTACTTCTCTATGATTTACCTATTTTCCTTATTTGTGACTTTAATTAGTACTACTTGCCTTAATTAGACTATTGGTCTGATTTACGAATTTAATTGACTCTTATATGGTATATGACTGATTTGTTTACCTTATTTGAATCCCAATCTGAATCGTTAAGGGATTCACCCCAATTTAAGGGGGTCCTTTCCGGATTCTTCTGTGGGAATTGATCGAGTTAAGTCCCCAATTAACTGATTGATTTATTTGATTACCCTGTTTTATGAACTCTGATTTATTCTTTACCATATTTGTCCCACCTTACTAAGTGCTATATAAACTCTCATTCTGACTTCTTTAAACAACGAACAATAGTTCAAACACACACACACACATAAACTTTCTCTCATCTCTCTCTCTGCTACTTGTGTTCATTGCTTGTCTAGCCGGCTGAATGCCAAGGCTAGGCTGTTGAATCCTGCCTACTTTACCTTCTGTTTCTGCTTCCTTTAATTGGTATGTCTCTATTCCTAATGTTATTTATTATACTATGAAGCTTGAACTTATGTGCTCCCTCACATGTTACTTCACCTCAGTCTAATCCATGCCTCTTATGTATTCTAACCAGCATGCTTATTACTGTGTTTAACTTTTTCTCTTTCCTGTTTATCATCTTAATCAGAATGTTTACTTTCTGTTTAAGTTTCAAGCTCTTCTGTTCATTGCTTTAGACCAACATGTTTACTTCTGTGTTCAGATTTCAATCTTTCCTGTTTATTGTCAACAACTTACTTCTGTGTTTAAGTTTCAAATTTTCCTGTCTATTGCTTTAAGTCAGTGTAATTATTTCTACCCTTAAGTATGGCTGTTAGGCTTAGGTATCTCCTGTTAACTAGCATGCTTTCCTACCACCATGTTTCTGTGTGTTCCTGATTCAAGATCCCCGTGTTCCCCAACCCCTGATCCCCTATCTGTGAAATTGTTTGTCCTCAGCATGCCATATGATCACTTAGGGTTAACTAATAATGTAACACTGACAGAGCCCCACATCGGCAAAACACAAGAGGGATGCTGGGTATATAAGTTAACAAGCCTTAGACCCTAGTGACGCGTTTTAACCCGTGAAGGCCTAGGTCCAAAGCAGACAATATCACTAGCGGGCTGGGTTGTTACAGATGGTATCAGAGTCACTCTTGTGTCAGACTTGCCGATGGTGGGTCAGAGTTCAACTGAGTTTAGGCAAATCCCGGTTAGGCGGGGCAAACCTCAGTGCTGAGTCTAGGCAAATCCCATGCAGTGGGGCAAACCTCAGCGAGGACGCTGAGTCCATAAGAGGGGGTGTATGTAACACTGACAGAGCCCCACATCGGCAAAACACAAGAGGGATGCTGGGTATATAAGTTAACAAGCCTTAGACTCTAGTGACGCGTTTTAAACCCGTGAGGGCCTAGGCCCAGAGCCGACAATATCACTAGCGAGCTGGGCTGTTACAAATAAACCAAGTTGAATGTGAGTCTTTGCCTTGAAGTTTTGTGACTATGTTCTGTGTGCTTTTGGTTTGCTGAACCTTTGTTCAGAATGTTTCCTAAACTGTTGTTCACTCCTGATATGTCTTCACCTCCAAACTGTTTCACACTTCTAACATGTTTTCACTTCTAAAACTATTTTTCTTAAAAACTCTCTCCTGTTTTCGACTCCTATTTTCGAAACACCTAGGGTCTTGCCCTTCCAGTGTGAGCATTGATTAGGAGTCCATGATGCTCCTCTGAACTTTGACACACTGGGGTTGGCTTTCCAAACTTGCTCACAAAAAGGGTTGCTTTGAAAGTTTTCTGGTGTGAGCATTGCCCGGGGTCCCTAAGGCCCTTGGGAACTTTGACACACCAGGATGCCATTGGGTGCACTATGAGAGTGTTGGCATGTTCATACTTGATTGAAGGCCTGATTTTTCAGGTTTATGGTTTGGGCCTGTTCAGGCTCCCTATAGTTGTAGCAATTTCACTTCTGTAATTCATTATTAATGTTGGTCTGTAATAATAATTCTTGTAAACAGATATTGGGAAAAATAGTAAAAGGGAGGGATTCTTGTATAATTCTTGTGGGGAAACTGGGTAGAAATCATGTCCTTAGGTTTATTATGACTATTTGCTTGCATTAGAGATCATGTTCTTAGGATTATTTACTTGCATTAGACACCATGCATATAGTTTATTGCAATGTCTGTTATTTAGATACCATACTTATAGGTTATCGCAATGTTTGTTCATTTAGATGCCATGCCTATAGGGTTTAAAAATCAATCCTGCATTCTAGATACCATACCTGTAAGTTTACTGCGATACCATATCGATGAATCAGTCCTGCATTTTAGATACCATGCTTACAGGGTTTAAAAATCAATCTTGCATTTTAGACACCATGCCTATAAGTTTAAAATCAGTCTTTACATGTTGACAAAGTTTAAATCAGTTTCCGCATGTCAATAACGTTTTAAAACTAATTGCAGCATTTAGATGCCATGTCTCTAGGATTTTTAAAGCTAATTTCTGCATTTAGTCACCAGTATTCAGTTATTACACCTAGACAGCATGACTACAGGATCCAAACTCCTGCTTAAAATTGTTTACTTGTTTACTGCATTCCTGATTAATGACTAGATACCATGTCTATAGGACATCACTGCTATGCGCCTAGGCAAGCCTGTAGGGCGACTAAAATCCTGCAAACTGTAAAATTATGCTTTTGTTATTTGTGAATTGTCCAGATTCAGCAAGCCCTAGAATCAGTAGGCAAACTGACTAGGCCTTTATCGCCTCGCTTAAACACAATGCTGCATATTCTGTTTGTCATGCTCACCTGGATATCCTGCTCTAAGGATCCTTTGAGATATCTGAAATCCTGCTGTTTGAGACGTACTATTATCTGCTTATGTGAGGAGGTAAAAGTGAGCCTTTAATTGCCTTTATGTGAATGTCCTATTTGTTCTTTCTTGTCGCCTAGATTTTTCTCCTTTAAGTACCTTAGGAAAGTCTAGAACTGCCTAAATAGAGGTCCTAAACACCTCCAGGGCCATAAGGAAGGGAGGGGTAATGCACGCATAGAGTTCGTTTAATCAAAATCGCTTATATAACCACTAAGGGGAGGGTAATTGGGTAGTAAAAGGATATGATGACCTGTGCACTAATGCCACGTGTAACCCCTCTAGTTGAGGAAGGATTATCGGGTATTGTACAGATGTGATCCTGTAGGCTAAAAAACCTAAGACCCCTTTTACCCCTTGTTTTAAAATGTAATACCAATGTGTCTAATTTGCTTTATCTGTTTACAAGACTAATTCACATAATTTGAGTTCGGCTGGGACCCGCCGTTGTGGACCGCGAGGGGTGCCTAACACCTTCCTCTCGAGGTTATTTCGAGCCCTTACCTAATCTCTGGTAATGCAAATCGGTTTTCTGATTTTCTTGCTTTAGGTACCCTAACGCACCTTAAATCCATTAGGTGGCGACTCTTCAAATTTCGTACCCAATTTATAAAAGGAAATGAGTTGTTCCCAATGAATGTCGAAACCCGCACTCCGCGAGGAAAAAGGGGGCGCGACAGCATGGCGACTCTGCTGGGGATATATTTTAGGCTCTTACCATAACGAACTTATTTTTGTGAATTAGTCTTAAGCATGTTTTATTCTGTTAATACATGTGCACCCTTTCCCTTTCCCCTTTACTTGGATTTAATTGCTTGTGTCTCAAGCATTTACGGTTTCCTTTATTTTCTGAAACTGACTTGTCTCCTTGTTTTCTTTTTGTAATGTATTTCAATTATTTAAATACCGCATTTATCATTTTTTTTAACGTGCAAATACTTGACAACATGCTATTTATTGTTGCATAAATCATGCTCAACATCATATTCCACTCGTGCATAAACAATCCTATAGCAATGCTTGATCAGTGTTTGTGCTCTTCCTATATATCACCCTTTAAATTTGGAAAGGCGTATTTGCGGTAAAACTAGTCGTCAACGGTGCAGTCGACGGTTCCGTGCCTTTCCCCCTCAAGTTGTCCGCTTGAGGGTCCCAGTCTAGACCTCTATAGCAACCTTACTCTGATTAGTTGTGCATGCATCATGGTCAAACCTAGCCAGCTTAATATGTTGTCCACATAATAACTCTTTAAGACAAGCCTCGTCCAAAAGTTCATCGGGCTTTCCATAATCCCAACGGACGCAACCACGATTGTATGCATTAATTTGGAGAAATAAGTGCCAATATGCTAATCATTGTTGTATAAATAGTCGGATCTGGAGGGGGAAAGGGCCTAACCATATTTTGTTTTGCAAAAAATGAGGCACGAAATCCCCCGGTCGGCATGGTTAGTGACATACCATCACCATTGCTATATTGGTGGAGGGATCTTCCGTCAAGTGACAAAAATTATGCAAAAAAGGGTCTTAGGAAATTTTCCTTCTTTGTTGGACCTCCAACCAAACAAAATGTTGATCGAGGCCGCCACAATGTTCTGGGAAAAAGAAAAAGTCGTGTTCCGCTTTGGAAGCATAGAAATGAGCCCTCTCTTGGAAGAAATAAGGGGATTTTCTGGGCTACCTTGAGACAGCCCTGGTTTATTGGCACCCGAAAATCGCACTACTAGGGGGTTTCTTTAAATGATGGGGTTGAAGAAAAATGATGACTTGGAGTGCCTGAAAAACTCCTACGTACCCTTCGACTTCCTCTATGAACGATACGGTCACAGCAGGTCTTACCTTTTTTTTGATGATGAATTCTCCATCACCTCCTTGGGGTGGATTCACCGCAGGGTCTTTGTGTTCATCGTGTGTTTCTTGGGCATGCTAGTGTTCCCGATCCAAGGGGACAGAATCCATACCAGACTGGCCATGGTGGTCAAAACTTTGATGGAAGGGATCGAGGGGCAGACATATACCATTGTCCCTATGATCATTACAGATATGTACCGGGCCTTAGAGCGCTGTCAGAAAGGGTACAGAAACTTCGAGGGTTGCAACTTGTTGCTGCAGGTTTGGTTGTTAGAGCATCTCCAAAAGGGTCAATACCGTCAGGAGTTTCCACGAAGGCCGTGGAATGATCACATAGCATTCCATCATCCCAGGAAAATGACCTATATCCCAGACATGTTTGCTCAACCTAAGGATGCTGTAGGATGGGTGCAGTTTTTCAACAATTTAACCGAGGACCAGGTTCAGTAGATGTTCGAGTGGTTCCCTACCGACGAATTCATCGTCAGATCCAGGGATGTTCCACACTTGGTACTGATTGGGTTAAGGGGAATATACCCTTACGCTCCCCTCAGGGTTATGAGACAGGCAGGCAGGAAGCAGGTCTTACCACGAGTTGCTAAGATGAGTCACTTCATAGCTGATTTTCAGGGTGATGCCATTCCATACAAAAATGAAGCACAACACATATGGCACTTGAAGATTATTGTAGAAAAGGATACTATTGAACCAGATCGATATCATGCTGGACATGCATACTTCTACCCCTCATGGTTGGATGATAACACAGAGGGAATATTCGAGTTGAGAGGTTGTCCGGGAAACAGGGTCATAGACGAAGTTGTCGAAGCACAAGTGAAATATAACAAACTGCGCAAAAGAATTTGTGAGTCTAAAGTCGAGCATATGGAGCAACACAAGGCTGATATGGAAATGATCAATGAGTGGAAAGAGAGGGCTGTTAAGTCCAGTGAAAGGTTGGAATATCTGGAGTACAGACTGATGGAACTGGAAGGGAAAATGAGAAAGAGAGTCACCGACTGCCAGAACGCTAAAGAGAACGAAGGAGGACATGCGCAAGGGCATTCTTACTGTTGAACCTGCGCGAACTGGGGGATCTGATCGACAAGAGCATCCAGCCTGGAGAAGGTCCTTCTAGGACCAAGTAGATTAGGTTTACTTGCTTTTCAAATGTAATAAAGCCAAGTGCCATTAGTGACTTATCCTATTTAGTGTCGCTTTGGGGTTCGTCTATTTTACATTAATGAAATGAGGCAATTATTGGCAATAAATTTTTCCAAATCTATTTGTCGCTAGGCCTACCTCGGGCACAACGAGGCTCCCAAACTAGGACACGAATTTACATTCCCGCAATATGTGTTTAAATACTGCACACTTTTTCAAAATCTTTACTGACTTGTTTACCTTTTATTTTCTTTATTCTTTATTATTCCCATCCCCTAAGGTTGGTTCGCACATACTGGAATCATCATCATATCACACCAAATCTAGAAGCCCTCCACCTCCTTCTCCTCCAAGTAATACGAGAAGCAGAGGGAAGCCTAAGATGGATGACTTAAGTGTCGAAAAGAAAATGCGGAGAATGCGGAAACTTTAGACGATCGAAGTACTCCGGCACTGAATGACTTGGTTTTGCGGTTGGAACAGAAGATACTGGAGTAACAGGGAGAACTCGAGCAGGTCCGCAACTTAGCAAACCTATCCCTCACCCTGAAAGTCCCCGACATCAACCAACGAAATACCAAAAACCCAGAACCTCCCCAAAATACGGAAAACCAGCATCCACAAAATCCTCCCGCACCCCACCAATATGCAACCCCACCTCAAAATCACAATCTTTTACCAATACCAATTCCACCAAAACACCATTATCAACCAATCCAGTACCCATAAGCCACTACCTATCATACTCCTCAGAACACACCACAACCCATTTCCGACCCTCAAAACTCAACCAACGACCACCACTACACCCAAGTCCCTGACACTCACCAAAATAACCCTATATATGTGGAAACCGTACCTCACTCTACTCAACCAATCTCCTATACACCAGAATCCGCTGAGAAGGACCTGCTCATCAAGAACATGGCTGAGGAACTCAAGAAATTGACAAGTCGGGTTCAGGGTGTCGAAGAAGGCAAAGGGGTAGAAGGTCTGAATTATGAGGATTTGTGCATACAATCGGACGTGGAACTGTTGGAGGGTTACAAACCTCCCAAGTTAGAAATGTTTGACAGAACAGGTGATCCCAAGGTTCATTTGAGAACTTACTGTGACAAGCTCGTGGGGGTCGAAAAAGATGAAAAGATCCGAATGAAGCTCTTCATGAGAAGTCTTACCAGAGATGCCCTGTCCTGGTACATAAGCCAGAACCATAAGAAGTGGACCAATTGGGTGAGCATGGCATCAGAATTTATGGACCGATTCAGGTTCAATACGGAGAATGCACCGGATGTCTTCTACATCCAGAATTTAAAGAAGAAGCCAACTGAGACTTTCCGCGTGTATGCTACTCGGTAGAGGTCGAAAGTATCCTAGGTCAGACCAGCACTAGAAGAAGAGCAAATGAACAAGTTCTTTGTTGGCACAAGACCCACACTATTGTGAAAGCCTGATGGTCATTGAGAATCACAAGTTCTCCGATATCATCAAACTCGGAGAAAGGACTGAAGAGGTTATCAAAAGAGGGATGGTGACAACTTTTGAGGCACTACAGGCCATGAACAAAGCATTATAATCAGGCGGCATATCAAAGAAAAGAGAAGTGGGGGCAGTAATGGTGGCTCAAGGCCCAAAATCTCCGCTCGCCTACCAAACACCTCCACCCTCATACCAAACACCTCCACCCACATACCAGCCCCCATCTCCCAGATATTCTCAACCCGCCACCGCCTATCATACTTATAACACCCAGCCAGCCTACTATCATTCACCTCCCACTCGTTCAAATTACCAGAAACCCCGACCTAACTTTGATCGCAAACTATCCAGACAATACACCACTATTGCTGAACCCATCGACCAGTTGTACGAAAGGTTAAAGGCCGCTGGTTATGTCACTCATATTCCTACTGTGGTAGTAGAGAACTCATCTCAATGGGTCAACCCAAACAAAACTTGTGCGTATCATTCCGGTGTGAAAGGGCATACCATTGATGAATGCCGATCATTGAAAGATAAGATCCAGACATTGATCGATGACAAAGTCATACAGGCAAAGGTGGCTACACCCAACGTCCGCAACAATCCTCTCCCAGATCACAGGGGTAAGGGAGTACATGTGATAGAGACGGATGAAGAATGGGATCCCGAGGGGTCAATCGGGCTTATTCAGGAAGGCGATGACTTTAAACATACAGTCACACTCACTCCTATTGTGGTACAGATACAACTGTCAGTCGAAGTTGAGGTAGCTGCATCGGTTCCATTTGAGGTGGAGGTAGCACCACCTGCGGTCACATCTGTTCCATTTGAGGTAGAAGTGGCCACACCTTTCATAGTGACAGTAGCAACCACACCTCCTTTCAATTCCAATGCCATACCGTGGGACTATGTTGCGGAAGCCAGGAGAAAGGGAAAAGCAAAGATGGAAGAATCTGATGCCGCACAAGGAATGACCAGAACGGGAAGGGTCTATACACCCGAACATTTGGGAGGATCGAGCAAGGATGCTGCTACTTAGCAACCTGTTATTGAAACCGGGCCAGACGATCTCTGGAGGAAAGTACAGACGATGGAATACTCAGTCGTCGATCATTTAAACAAAACTCCCGCCCAGATATCCATCTTGTCTCTACTGCGAAATTCGAAAACACATAGGAGTGCCCTGATGAAGGTGCTAAATGAAGCTTACATGCCCAACAACATCACCAGTGGAGAAATAGCCAACATGGTAGGGCAAGTGCTGGAGAGTCATAAGATCACCTTCCAAGAGGATGAACTACCGCCTGAAGGGTTAAGCCACAATAGGGCACTGCATATCACGGTACAGTTCGAAGACAAATTCATTGCCAGGGTCCTAATAGATAGGGGCTCGAGTCTCAACATTTGTCCTTTAGCTACTCTGAATAGATTGGGCAAAGATTTCCATGAGATACGGGCAGGAAGTATGAACGTGAAAGCCTTTGATGGCTCTCAAAGGGCCACAATTGGGGAGATTAACCTTTGCCTGCAGATGGGGCCAACTTGGTTCGATGTTGAATTTCAGGTGCTTGACATATCACCTACATACAATCTTCTATTGGGTCGACCTTGGATACATGCCGCTGGGGCTGTGGCTTCCACACTACACCAGGTCGTGAAGTTCGAATGGAACCACCAGGAGGTAGTCATTCACAGAGATGGGAGTAACCCCATTTACACCAGTCAAACTATCCCGGCCATCGAGAATAAAAGAAGGTTGGGTGGATAAACTTATCATCACATTGAACATGTCAATGCGATTAAAAGGACAAGTGGTGGAGCAACAAAATAGAAAGCATACTAGCATGGTCTGGGTACGAACCTGGCAAAGGACTGGGAAAGTATCTCCAGGGCATTACTAAACCAATAAAGTTGAAACGTCACGGCACGACTTTCGGGCTGGGGTACCCATATACCTGGCAGGAGTATAATGACCGGTCGCCACCATGGCGTGGTCCTTATTACCCTCTTGAGAAACCGGTACCACATCTGGGTCAGACTTTCATCAAGTTGATACAATATGGGGAACTGCAGAAGAAGAAGCTTTAGCTGGGTTGAGGAATTTGTTCCTAGAAGACGAGGATATGGATTGCAGTACGATAATTGAGGAGGAGAAGGAGGATGAAGGCCTCACCATTCAAACTGTGGAGAAGGGAACTGTTCTCAGGAATTGGACTGCCACACCATCCCGGGCCCGCCGAGTCCCCGGGTAGCTTGGTATTTAGCCTAATCTATTTCTATAGCCATGCTAGGCATTTCAGATGTTTTCAATAATTTTGTTTTAAAAGACGCATTTTGTTTTAAAATAATTGCTCGATTCATCGAGCCGTACTTGTTTTGGATATCTTCACTTTTTAATCAATGCACTGCTATTTATTATTCATTGTCATCTTTCACGTTTTTTCTTTCTACATCGTTATTATTACTTTTCCTGATGAACTGATGACTGTGACATGTAATGAGACAATGCAACATAAGCATCGTGACTCAGAGGAAGAGGATGAAATACCTGAGGAAATTGTCAGGGAAGTTGAGAGCTTTGAGAACAAACCTAAATCCAACCTGGACGAAATCGAAGCTGTAAATTTGGGAGACGCCGAAACCATCAAGGAGACTCGTATAAGCATTCACTTATCACCGACAGAGAAGGAAGAGTACATCCGTTTCCTGAAGGAATATGAGGATGTCTTTGCAGGGTCATATGATGACATGACCGGTTTGAGCACATCCGTAGTGGCTCACAAATTGCCTACCAATCTAATGTGTCCGCCAGTGAAGCAGAAACTCAGAAAATTCAAACCAGACATGAGCCTAAAAATCAAGGAGGAGGTCACTAAGCAGATCAAATCCAAAATCCTCAGGGTAGTTGAGTACCCAACCTGGTTAGCCAATATTGTACCAGTTCCGAAGAAAGATGGGAAAGTTAGAGTGAAAGTTGACTACCGGGATTTAAACAAAGCAAGTCCCAATGACGACTTTCCATTGCCAAACATATATATCCTGATCGACAATTGCGCCAAGCATTAACTCCAATCCTTTGTAAATTGCTTCGCGGGTTATCACCAGATCTGGATGGATGAAGAAGACGTAGAGAAAATAGCTTTCATTACACCGTGGGGAGTATACTGCTACAAGATGATGCCATTCGGTCTAAAGAATGCTGGGGATACTTACATGAGAGCCATGACAACCATATCCCATGATATGATACACAAGGAAATAGAGGTGTATGTTGACGACATCATCATCAAGTCCAAGAAGACCGCATATCACATAGCAGACTTGAGGAAGTTCTCTGACAGGTTAAGAAGGTACAATCTGAAATTGAACCCCGCAAAATGTGCATTCGGGGTTCCCGCGGGGAAGCTGTTGGGATTCATTGTTAGCCGCCGAGGGATCGAGTTGGACCCGTCCAAAGTTAAGGCTATTCAAGAGTTACCGCCACTAAAGAGCAAGAAGGACGTGATGAGCTTCCTAGGACATCTCAACTATATCAGTCGCTTCATAGCACAGTCCACAGTTATATGTGAACCCATCTTTAAGATGTTGAGGAAAGATGCTGAAATGAGTTGCACCGAAGATTAGCTTTCGACAAAATCAAGGAATACCTGTCCACACCGCCAGTCCTAGTCCCGCTAGAACCTGGGAGACCTTTGCTACTCTATCTATCTGTATTAGATGGAGCTTTCAGATGTGTTTTGGGACAACATGATGAGATAGGGAGAAATCAAGCCATATACTACTTGAGTAAGAAGTTCACCCCCTATGAAGCACGATGCTCTCTGCTAGAGCGCACTTGCTGTGCTTTGACCTGGACAGCTCAGAAATTGAGGCATTACTTCTGTGCCTACACCACATACCTTATATCCAGGATGGACCCTCTGAAGTACATCTTTCAGAATCCCATGCCGACCGGGAAGTTATCCAAGTGGCAGATACTGTTAAGTGAGTTCGATATCGTCTATGTAACTCAGAAGGCTGTCAAAGGACAAGCATTAGCAAACCATCTTGCTGAAAATCCTATGGAAGGGGAATACGAACCCTTGAAAAAGTATTTTCCTGATGAAGAAGTATCATTTGTAGGAGAGGACATTGCTGAAGCCTACGACGGTTGGAGGATGTTCTTCGATGGAGATGCAAACTGCAAAGGAGTGGGCATTGGAGCAGTTTTGGTATCAGAAATAGGTCAACATTACCCGGTATCTGCAAAGCTTAGGTTCCCATGCACCAACAACATGGCAGAATACGAGGCTTGCATCATGGGGCTTAATTTGGCCATCGATATGAATATACAAGAGTTGCTCGTACTTGGTGATTCAGATCTTCTGGTACATCAGGTTCAAGGAGAATGG
>NW_017671464.1:10430-15650 GCF_001879085.1 Nicotiana attenuata | reverse complement strand
AGACTTTCTCAAAATTCAGAAACTTTTGAACTAACTCTCCACAATAGAAGATATATATTTTATTAATCTTGAAATATTTTTATTATTTTAAATATTAAATTTTGCTTTAGCATCAAGAAACCCGTTTGACTGTTTCTCTTTCTCTAGCTCAACTTTAGACTTTTGGTAACAGCCTGTTTGACTCCTATATACAGGGAGTATCAAATACATTGAGACAGTGGGAAATATTTAGAGTGAGACAACCTGTTGTGTTATGTTTCTTGATAATAGGGGTGAGCTCTGTTAAATACCGTGAGAATTCATATTAGGTGATAAATATTTAGAGTTTGGTCCCTTAAGTATGATCTTTAGTACTTTAAATATGACTTTTAGTTTCACTGTACTCGGTACTCACACGTGTGTGCCTTAACAATATGATTGGCGAAAAAGAATATTAAATTAATGCATAGTACGGTATGGTGCCATTTTTTCCTCTAATCTATATATATATATATATATATATATATATANCCATCTGCATAAGGATAAGCATTGCCTTTTCTTTGCATGAGACTAAGCTCTGTCTCAAATCTTGTATGAGGCTAAGCCCTGCCTCCATATTTGCATAAGGCTAAGCATTGCCTTCTCCTTGCATGAGACCCTGCCTCCCTATTTGCATAAGGCTAAGCATTGCCTTCTCCTTGCATGAGACTAAGCCCTGTCTCCAATCTTGCATGAGGCTAAGCCCTGCCTCTCATCTGCATAAGGCTAAGCATTGCCTTCTCCTTGCATGAGACTAAGATCTGTCTCAAATCTTGCATGAGGCTAAGCCCTGCCTCCCTATTCTAATAAAGCTAAGCATTGCCTTCTCTTTGCACGAGGCTAAGCCATATCTCCAATCTTGCATGAGGCTAAGCCCTGCCTCTCATTTGCATAAGGCTAAGCATTGCCTTGTCCTTGCATGAGACTAAGCTCCGTCTCCAATCTTGCATGAGGCTAAGCCCCGCCTCTCATCTGCATAAGGCTAACCATTGCCTTCTTCTTGCATTAGACTAATCTCTGTCTCAAATCTTGCATGAGGCTAAGCCCTGCCTCCGTATTTGCATAAGGCTAAGCATTGCCTTCTCTTTGCATGATACTAAGCTTTGTCTAAAATCTTGCATGAGGCTAAGCCCTGCCTCCATATTTGCATAAGGCTAAGCATTGCCTTCTCCTTGCATAAGACTAAGCCCTGTCTCCAATCTTGCATGAGGCTAAGCCCTGCCTCTCATTTGCATAAGGCTAAGCATTGCCTTCTCCTTGCATGAGACTAAGCTCTGTCTCGAATCTTGCATGAGGCTAAGCCCTGCCTCTATATTTGCATAAGGCTAAGCATTGCCTTCTCTTTGCATGAGACTAATCTCTGTCTCCAATACCGCATGAGGCTAAGCCATGCCTTCGTATTTGCATAAGGCTAAGCACTGCCTTCTCATGGGACTAAGCATTGTCCCTCCCTACATAAATGTTGCTCTATTCTTGGCACTATCTTCTTCTCTCGGGCTAAGCTCTGCCCCAAACTCCGCACAAGACTAAGCCTTCTCTCGCTATCACTTTCAGTATCATATCTCTACACTTCATGGGCTAACATATAGCCAACCTGTCCAAAGGCTTCATAGTCCGAAGGCATCAACCTCATAGCCTGAAGACACCATGTCATGGCCTGAGGATCTCTCAATGCTTGCACATCATTATTCAAAGGCGTCATGGTTCAAAGTCACCATCCCCATGGCCCGAGAACATCTTTTCATGGCCGACGAATCTCCTATCTCACAATTCATGGCCAGGACATCATGGTCTAAGGACGTCATCCGCACTATCCAAAGGCAATCTTTCATGGTCCAAAGGGAATTTGCATCATCTATATACTCGCATGCATTGTGTTTTAAGTTTTGAAGGTAATCCAGGAGGTAACCATTCTTCAAACAGGAGCATCCTTCGCTCCTGTTTCCGCTCATGCCATTTTCACTTTGCCATTATAACTGATTCCCATCAATTACTCACCTTACTCTGTGATATCTAGATATCTGCCCTACAATCCCTTCGTTACACTCCAGACCCATAATCATAACTCTATCTGACATCACACTTTGCAAAAGGACCTTTTCCATCAGCTTCATTTACAGTTGGGTCCAGAACTACACATGGCCTGATTCCTGTAAAACCAGGGATATGTAGGTAAATCAGAGACCAGGGTTCGGCCTCCATCTTTTCAAAGCACCCATTTGGTCGAAATTAGTCATTATTTCTTTACCCGAAAACTCTTTCATCCTTCTCGGGTAAAGAGGGGCGGCTGTTGATACCCAATTTTTCCCTCATATATTTTAAATATGCATAAACACTTTCAAAATATTGTACATGCATTCACAAACATGCACAAGTGTTTTACAATTTTTCTGCAATTTTTCAAGGCCCTAAATCCATTTATTTCTGCATTTTTTAATTACATAAATCTTCAAAACTATCCCTCATATTATTTTATGATGATTTAATCATCTAAATTCATCATTTATGTTCATATGAGTGTTCAAATATTTTAATTTAGTTTTTTATAATTACACTTGCATTTTTAAGACTATAATTGCATATTTTGCAAAAATAGCCTATGTATGCATTATTACATTATCTCACCAGAAAATAGCTTTTTGCATTTTTAAAATATCGAGTGATTGTCTTAAAATATTTTCATGAACAAAGATCATTTTTTATAATCTGTTAATTATTTAACAAATTATTTTATTAATTTATTGGGTATTTAACAAATAGCCTCTTTAATTTCTTTAATTTTTCGGACCTAACCCCTAAATATTAGCCCAAATCCTTTTAAAACCAGCCCAATTCACCCCCCCAAGCCCAACATATACCTGCCCGACCCAATAACCCCGTTTAATCGTGGCCGTTGATCTTTTAGATTAACGGTCCCCAATTAACCTTACCATATTAATCCCAAATGACCCCCTAACCCCAATTACTCTTACATTTCTGCCGCCTTCGTTCCCTAACCTCTCCGACTCTCTCTCAACTCGTCCCTAACCCTATTCGCCGTCATCGGCAAAAACTCCCGTCTATGGAGTTTTTGTGTGTTCTCCGACCCTTGACGGCCTTCTACCTCTTCTAGTGGTTCGATTATGTCGATTTATGAAGGAATCTCGAAGAGATTCAACTTGGATTTTTTGTTCGAAACCTTTCATAGGCCTGTTTACGGCCATCTCCGTTTGTGAGTATTATTTTCCTCCTGTTTATGGCTCGAATCTATGGTTTTAAACCAGGTCTCTTCCATCTCTGTCATTTTTCTTAAAACCCTAATCTTATTCTACCTGGTTCTGTTCAGATCCTTGTAGATCAGAAACGTTTAAGTGTTATTTGGTATTTTCTTCGAAAAAACCTTCTGTTTTCCTTATTATTATTCGATTCTAGTGTTTCTAAGAACTAGGGTTTCGTCCTAAGTTCTCTTCAAAGGGTTTTTAACTTCCAAGTGTCTGAATCTGATTATCTTTACTGGGTTGACTAATTTTGTGTATATATTTTAAACCCTAAGTCTTTCTGTTTATTGCACTCATTACTTCAATCTTTTTCCCGTTATTTGTTTATCTTTTTCAATCAAATATATTGACTGATTTTATTTAGGATTTGAATTATATTTTCAGTTAAAACCAGTACTTCTCTGTGATTTACCTATTTTCCTTGTTTGTGACTTTAATTAGTACTACTTGCCTTAATTAGACTATTAGTCTGATTTAGGGATTTAATTGACTCTTATATGGTATATGACTGATTTGTTTACCTTATTTGAATCCCAATCTGAATCATTAAGGGATTCTCCCCAATTTAAGGGGGTCCTTTCCGGATTCTTCTGTGGGAATTGATCGAGTTAAGTCCCCAATTAACTGATTGAATTATTTGATTACTCTATTTTATGAACTCTGATTTATTCTTTACCTTATTTTTCCCACCTTACTAAGTGATATATAATCCCTCATTCTGACTTCCTTAAACAACGAACAATAGTTCAAACACACACACACACACACACACACACACACACACACACACACACACACATGTATCTTCTACACTATTTTAAAAGAACGAAGGTCCTTAACGAAATGTCGTTGCCTTTTTTGCCCTCAACAAGTGTTATTTATAAACGACTTAGGAATATCACTTAATCTTTGTTTAATTTCCAACATGCTCTGATACTAATTTAAAGGATTGAAATACCCCAAGAATAATTTAGGCACAAGCAAAAAATACAACAAAGACTATATAGAAGAAATTTATTAAACTAGGGAGAGAACGTGGTAGGAGGCTTTTTCACAATTTATAAACTTTTGAATTTCTCTATATAGTAACTAACTCTCCACAATAGAAGAGATATATTTTATTAATCTTGAAATACTTTTTATTATTTTAAATTTTACATTTTGCTTTAGCATCAGAAAACTGTTTGACTGATTTCTCTCTCTTTAGCTCGACGTTAGAGTTTTTGGTAACAACATGTTTGACTCCTATATACATCGAGTATTAAATATAGTGAGATAATCGGAAATATTTAGAATGAGACGGCTTATGTGTTATGTTTCTTGGTAACAGGGTTAAGCTCTATTAAATACAGGGAGAATTCATATTATGTGGTAAATATTTAGAGTTTGGTCCCTTAAGTATGACCTTTAGTTCCTTAAGTATGACTTTTAGTCTCACTATACTCGGTACTCACGCATGTGTGCCTTAATAATATGATTGGCCAAAAAATAATATTACATTAATGCATAGTACGGTATGGTGATATTTTTTCCTCTAATATATATACATATATATGGATTAGAGGAACTAAAGGTCATACTTAAGGGACCAAACTCTAAATGTCGTTTTAAAAACACATTTTTAAAAGCACGAAGCCCTTAGCGAAATGTCGTTCGCCTTTTTTACCCTCAACAAGTGTTATTTATGAACGACTTGGGAATACTAATTAATCTTAGTTTAATTTTCAACATGCTCTAATACTAATTTGAAGGATTGAAATAACTCAATAATAATTTAGGCACAAGCAAAAAATTCAACAAAGACTATATAGAAGAACGTGATAGGAGACTTTCTCAAAATTCAGAAACTTTTGAACTAACTCTCCACAATAGAAGATATATATTTTATTAATCTTGAAATATTTTTATATTTTAAATATTAAATTTTGCTTTTAAGCATTCA
>NW_017671464.1:0-8382 GCF_001879085.1 Nicotiana attenuata | reverse complement strand
TCTCTCTCTATATATATATATATATATATATATATATATATATATATATATATATATATATATATATATATATATAACTGCACAGACTTATGTGGTAGTCTGGTCTAGCCTCGTCACCACCTCGCCGAGGTTAGGCTAGGCACTTACCAGCACATGGGGTCGGTTGTGCTGATACTACACTCTGTGCTCTTTTGCACAGATCCAGGTCCCGGACAGCAGCAGTAGCTCGGGAGCCAACCTTCAGTCCACCGAGACTCCGAGGTAGCCTTGCACGCGTCCGCAGGCCCGGCGTCTCCTCTATCTTATATTTCATTCTGTTATCTCATGTTTTCGAGACAAACGGTGTTATATTTCTTTCAAACGATTGTATTTAGTGCTCTTAGTAGTCCGTGGATGATGTGACACCAGTTCTTGGGTAGAGGTACATGTTGAATTCCGCATTATTGTTCAGCTTATTTAATTTAAGTCTTCCGCTTTAATTTCATATTCCGCTGTCATTTAAATATTTAATGCTTGTTGTTATGATTGATAAAAGGATTTAAAATAAAGTAGGTAGGAGTTTATGATTTGTGGCTTGCCTAGCTTTTACGAGTAGGCGCCATCACGACCCCGAGGGTAGGGAAATCCGGGTCGTGACATTCTGTTTCCTTTATTTGTTTAGTTTCCTCTTTAGTTTTTGAAATTTTATGTCGAGAGAAATGAATAAATGCCAACTTTGTTTATCCTTTTCTTTAACTATCTTTGATCTTAGATATAATATGAATGTTGAGAGTTACTACATATAATGACAGGGAGGAAGCTTGTAGCTGGAAGTGGGATATGAGGAAAGAAAGAGATACAAGAAAGGCTTGATTTTGCTGCAAAACACAATATAACAGCATACGTTGAAGTCATTCCAATGGATTATGTAAATACTGCATTGGAGCGACTCGCAAAAGGTGATATTAAGTACCGCTTTGTCATTGATGTTGCCAAGACTCTTAAAACAGAATGATTAGGAGGTTTGCTTCGTCTAACTCTAGTATTTTATGATGTTATGGGCATATAACAATGAGTTTGATTTCTTCTTGTGGAACATTAGTTAAGAAATTACATGATGAATTAAGAGTAACTTCTTAAATATTGGAAATTATGGGATGTCTTTTATCTTCAATGCAGACAAATCTTTCGTTTACATGTTACTCTCTCTACAAGATGGAAATTTAGTACTAATAATATTAAACATATGGTACAAAAAAATTGTGCAATAAACTTGATCAAGGAGAACTCAATCATCAGCATGCTGACCGAAGTTAGTAGTTTGAAAAATACAACGAAGACGATATTGGTATTCAATGTTTAGCCAGATCGTGTCGGTTGTCAAATGCGAAGCCAAAACTTAAACTTTATAAGTTCAACCTTTGAATTCCTATCATTGAATCCAACATAAAATTGGAAAGCCAACAGAGAAAAAGAGTGGAAGTTTATCCTTCTCTTTAACTATTTTTGGCCATAGAGTTGAATATACTAACAGTAAAATAGTGCAGGAAATGATAACACATTATTCAACCAATTAACATGTCTGTTAAAAAACTAATTTGTGACGGGATCGGTTAAAGACAACAAAACGTTTGTCCGCGAAAATGGCATAGAGAGTAAACCTGGTATTATCTGGTGTTCACATCGAGCGTTTCTTTCATCGGAATAGCATTTACTTGTACACATATATAGGCTTGATATATCTAACCTGAAAAGCAATTCAACTATACTAAAGTACCAATCCATTTATCAGCGTCACATTTTTTCTTCTCTAAACAGGAATAGCAATTCAGTTATACCAAAATACGAATTAACTACTTAACAAAATAGGTTTTGAAGATCAAAATATATTGAAGTTCTAACTACTTCAGTTGGCTCTGGTGCAGCTTTCTCCGCCGGTCTATCAGCCACTTCAGTTGGTTGCATCTGGTAATTCACATTAGTTTAAGTTAGAACATCAAGAGAAATATTGCCACGACCCCAGTTCCACCCTCCATGAACATGTCGTGATGGCACCTAGTTCCTACAACTAGGTAAGCCTATCAATTCGGAAATAACAACTTAACTTGCAAAATGGTTAAATAAGGCTAAACATATTAAAATGTTAACTGCATATAAGGCAGCTCGGCCTATACAACCCAAAAGAAATGCGGAAGTCTACAATTCAATACCAAAAACCGGAAACTCACGGGAACCACAGGCTAACAGGAACATAGTACGCTGCTCTAACTCCAGAATATCTAAACAACTGAGAGAAAACGGATAAACTAAATACTAAAGCTGGAACAGAATAGAGACTCCTGGTCTGCGGACGCGGCAGATATACCTCGAAGTCTCCGTGTATCTCCTCGCCTCAAGGATAGTACGCCTAAGAAGAGGTATCTGGATCTGCACATGAAGAACATGCGCAGGAAGGGCATGAGTACACCACAGCGGTACTCAGTAAGTGCCAAGCCTAACCTCGGTCGGGTAGTGACGAGGAAGGTCAGGGCCCTACTGAGATAAAACATAATAATTAATAAGATAACGGAAATAGTTTAAATAAAGTCTACAGCGAGAATCTAAACCAGATAAATAAGGAAGATAAGTAGTAGAAGGCAAAGGTAACAATACAAGGAGTACCACTCCCAACAAGGAATAATAGTCGGGGATCTCTTAGTATCCCGAGGATCTCTTTGTATCCTCATCACATGCACCAAGGATCTCTTGGTATCCCGAGGATCTCTTGGTATCCTCATCATAAACACTGGGGATCTCTTAGTATCCCGAGGATCTCTTGGTATCCTCAACATATACACTAGGGATCTCTTGGTATCCTGAGGATCTCTTGGTATCCTCAATAGTATGCCAGGGATCTCTTGGTATCCCGAGGATCTCTTGGTATCCTCAATATATATAAATGTGCCAGGGATCTCTTGGTATCCCGAGGATCTCTTGGTATCCTCAATAATATGCCAGGGATCTCTAGGTATCCCGAGGATCTCTTGGTATCCTCAATATATATAAATGTGCCAGGGATCTCTTGGTATCCCGCACCTCAGTCCAGAATATCTCAAGTACAGGGGGGGATCTCCCGGGAAGCCATCCCGTAGTCCCAAATTAAACACACAACAACAACAATTTGTAATTCTCGGAACAATGCTAAAAATCAGGACAAGAAGTAGTAGATTATAGCCTAACATGCTTCACAGAGTACAAATAGCACAGCTAAAATAAATAAGCAAGTAAGCCAGCTAAACATGAGTCTCTAAGCTAGCACAGGTATAAGCTTACAGTTAAAATGAACAAGTAAACAAGAAATCTCAATTTAAATACTTCAAGTAGAAACGGGTTTATAACAATTAGCTCAAGTACGCGCTCGTCACCTCACGTACGAGGCATTCAAATATTCAAAGATCATATCCTAAGGGGAAAGGTCCCCCACACAAGGTTAGACAAGCCACTTACCTCGAACCGGCTCAATATCAACTAGAAATCACGCTCTTGCCACGAGTATCTGACTCCAAATGGCTCAAATCTATTCAATTCAATTACACATTGTAAATAACATCGCAAACACCTGGTCTTGCTAATAAATTCAAAGCTACGGCGTAAAATTAGGTGAAATGACCAAAATGCCCTCCAAGCCAACGACCCGGAATCGAATAATTTTCACATTTTCAGAACCCTCGTACTCTCACGAGTCTAATCATATAAAAATCTCCCAAATCGGAGGTCAAATGCTCACTCAAAACTCCATAATTTAGCCAATGAAGTTTTACCCCAAATTATCCAATTTTTGATCCTAAATTCGAATTCCAATGATACATTTAACTATATAATGATGAAATATAACTAGAAGGGATTAAGGAAATGTTACCTAATAGTCTTCTCTTCAAAACCTACTCAAAATCGCCCTTACCCGAGCTCTCAATTGATTTTTTTGTACTTATGAACTCAAACCCTCGAAATTTCTATTTCTGCCCAGGAATTTCCGCTTCTGCGGACAAGGGACCGCATCTGCGGTCCTGCTTATGCGGAACAGATGCCGCTTCTGCGGCTATTAACTAAAAATCCAGGGGTTCCGCTTCTGCGGTCTTAAACCGCACCTGCGGTGGCCGCTTCTGCAAAATACTTACCGCTTCTGCGGTTTATCACCAATGACCCAGGGCCGCATCTGCGACTTATACCTCGCAGGTGCGTAACCGCTTCTGCGGTCAAACTTTCGCACCTGCAGAAACTGAAGGGAGCCCAAATTCCGCTCCTGCGATGGGATGGCCGCTTATGCGGCTCCGCTTCTGCGGTTCCCAAGCCGCAGAAGCGAAAATACCAGAAGAGAGAAAAATCAGCTGCTGCAACACTTCAAAAATTCTTCCGTTAACCACCTGAAATCATCCCGAGGCCCCCGGGACCTCAACCAAAAGCACCAATCACACCTAATACCTCATTCAAACTTGTACCAATCCTTAAACCACCTAAACAACACGGGAAACCCGAATTAATCAAAGATTTAAGCCTAAGAACTTCAATTTCCAACAAAACACGCTTTTGATCAAAAACCTACCCGAACCTCGTCCGAATGACCTGAAATTTTGCACACACATCCCAAATGACATGACGGGACTATTGCAACTTCCGGAATCCCATTCCGACCCTCGGATCAAAAACTCACTATCGGGTTGGAAGCTTCAAAAATACAAACTTCGGCATTTCAAGCTTAAATGAGCTACGGACGTCCAAAATACATTCCGAACGCGCTCCCAACCCCGAAATCACCTAACAGAGCTAACGGAATTATCGGATTTCCATTCCGAGGTCGTCTTCACACTGTTCCGACTTCGGACCATTTTTCAACACTTAAGCTCTCATTTAGGGACTAAGTGTCCCAAAACACTCCGAATCCGAACACCGAACGTCTCGGCAAACCAAAATAGCAGAAATGAACTTAGGGGAAGCAGTTAAGGGGGGATCGGGGCGTAAATTTCAAAAACGACCGGCTGGGTCGTTACATCCTCCTACACTTAAACATTCGTTCGTCCTCGAACGAGCATAGGGAACATACCTGAAGTAGTGAAAAAGATGAGGGTACTGGCTGCGCATATCCCGCTCGGTCTCCCAAGTCGCCTCCTCGGCCGGTTGACCCCGCCATTGAACCTTCACTGAAACAATGTTCTTTGACCTCAACTTTCTGACCTGTTTGTCCAAAATAGCCACTGGCTCCTCAACATAGGATAGATCCTTGTCCAACTGGACTGAACTGAAATCCAACACGTGCGACGAATCACCGTGATACCTCCGGAGCATCGAAACATGAAATACCGGATGAACTCCGGCCAAACTGGGAGGCAAGGCAAGCTCATAGGCAGCCTCCCCAACTCGCCGCAAGATCTCAAAAGGGCCAATAAACCTCGGACTCAACTTTCCTTCCTTCCCAAACCTCATGACGCCTTTCATAGGCGAGACCCAAAGCAGAACCCGCTCACCAACCATATATGAACATCACGAACCTTCTTGTCCGCGTAACTCTTCTGTCTAGACTGGGTTGTACGGAGTCTATCCTGAATCGTCTTAACCTTTTCTAATGCATCCTGTACCAACTCTGTGCCTAATAGCCTGCCCTCACCCGGCTCAAACCAACCCACCGGAGATCTACACCTCTTACTATATAAGCCTCATACGGTGCCATCTGAATGCTGGATTGATAACTATCGTTGCAAGCAACTCCGCCAGTGGCAAGAAATGATCCCAGGACCCTCCAGTTCCATGATATAGTGTTTAACTCCTCATGCACCTTACCGTGCTACCACAACTTAGTTGAGCACACCAGCTCGATCAATTCTGAAGATATCCCCTTTTATTCAAGCAAATAAGCCTTAGAGCCTAATTCCAACATCCGGAATTCTATGCCCGACCCGTTTACAACATAAGATCACTATAACAATCGCTACACGCTATACCCAAACATGGCTGCATAACTTGCTGAAGTTCACACCTCGCATCACTTTACTCACCGGCCCACTGTAACATTTCCTGATCGACTTAGTCAATTCCACGAATCTGATGCTCTCATTGCACCCCATGACATACACAGGTCTCACTCTAACTCTTTCAATGCCGTCACAACGGAGAGATGTGCGGAAATTCATAATCGACTGCCGAGTCAACCAATCGTTGAGTCTATACTCCTGACAAGAGACATTACCTCATTCTGAACCAATTATTGATCTTTGCCTCTTAATATATTTCACGTAATCAGACTGCACTGATCCTAAATCCAATAATCTCGTCTCACCCAGTAAGAATGCTCAGACAATAAGCCACCCAACATAACCAAAAGTCTCATATGGCGTCACAATGCGCCAATAGGCTACCAATTAGAATGCGATACAAAAAGGAAAAATGAACTCTGAAAAGAAATTTCAATTACCCCGCTCGCGAATCATACGTGCGACACGGGCGCACAACTAATATGAGAACACAATAAACAGATATGGGAAACTGTACTGAACATCACACTGTTGCGGCGTGCAACCCGATCCAAGCAATCATAACCATGGCGGCGTGCCACCCGATCCAAATAACATACCCGTGGCGGCGTGCCACCCGATCCACACATGGAGCTCGCATAAGGAGATGTACATCGAGCTAAATTGCTCCTTACAACAAGATACTAAACATCAGTCATAAACATGCTAAGTGTATAACACCATTCCCTGGGGGGACATATAACACTATAATCCACAAACTCGGACACAACTGGGATGCGATACAAGATCTGAATCTCGAGAGCCATTCTGCTCATATAACATCATCGCCACGCGGAACTTCAACACATAAAAATTTACCAAGCCGTCTCATAACTCATACGGCGCAACACATCATTTCCCGAAATAGCTGATGACAAAATAACACCCCGACTGTTCCTCCATAAGGAACGCTCGCTGAAACGAACACAACTGGCCTGATATAAAGCCCTGTTCACATATAAATCAATCCACTGATCTCAAACCGATTTCTGATTGCACCAACTTGGCTAATAACCTTTCAAAGGTCCATAGTAATTCCCTTTTCCTCATAACACATAAGAACAACCATCATAACCGGAGCAACCTCCTCAGTTCACAACCCAACAAACAAAGTGCCCTCCCGGCATAAATTCTCAAATTAATGATATTACCACAATCCTCATACTTGGTTTAAATCTTTAGTCAATCAAGTGACTACATGTCGCACTTATACAATCTTCCCGTGGGACACGCTCCCAAAATCTTCCGAAATGAATAACGGGTCCGCACATCTAAACCATCGGCCGCACTAACGCTGAAAAGCGATCAAGAATCCTTAACCAGGATGCAAAGCCTCTTTCACAACACATCGATCTCAGGTGACGCTGAAGACAATACCAATTTGCTTTAAACATTCCACCCCTTGTTCTTGCTCATCCGAGCTCGTGCCATCTTTGACCACACCGAGCTGTTACCTTGATCTTTACTTCGAATCCCATACCACTCACTGCACCTAACATGCCACATTTTTCATCATGGCTTCGGAACAGCTAATAGACTAACACCTCATCACTTAAAAGCTTTTCACTTAACTCACTTCAGAAGAACCATAGCAACACTTAGGTGAATTCTCATAACCGTAGAATATACAAACCTCCAAGTAGTGGCCTGAGCCACCATGGCCATTCCAGGATCCACCTATACATAACAGGCCATATCAGAAGAGTGCTTCTGAACAACATTAATTTCGGCGACCGACAAGCCTCACACGTACCGCCACAAACCACACGCATGACTTGATCACGCTGAAGGAATTGACCTCTACCACCAATATGCCAACTCAACTATGTTTAACCAATATATCTTCCTTTTATTTACCCCGATTGCCTTAGTAATAACAATGACTCCTTCCCACACATAACACACTCTCCATCCGCACTCACCCCGGGTGACCTGGAACCGCGAGACCATGCCGTCTCAAATCCCATGAACCATTTCATACCTTCCTTGGGCGTACATTCGCACCCTCAACTGACATGCCCATTCCGCTAAGCCTTCTACGAATCTGAAGTCCTTTCTCATCCTTCTCTCAAGTCTGAACATGAGCCAATAAGGTCAACCATAGCACGTTTAACAATTCCTTTGCTCCAATTACCACTTATGTTCTTTTCCCGTAGCCGAGTGACCCAGAAATATGCTAACAACCTGAAAACCTCGCAAGTGGTTAACCATGCAACCCAATCATAGGCGGTAGGACTCTCCCACTTAGTTTGAAGCCACTATTACACAACTCTGGAGTTCACTAGGAGTCTTAATCTCTTATTGACATAACCTTGCGCAATCAACCACCAAAATTCTCGATATCTTACTGTAGAAACCC